>NC_139807.1:17890269-18183849 GCF_963457635.1 Microchirus variegatus
GGAGGAGATGAGGAAGATCCAGGAGAGGAGTAGAGAGAAGCGGGCCTCCGAACTGCTACCTGAGGGCCCGCACGGCGGCGGCGACGAAGGCGACGACGACTGACGCGGATGTTTGGAGAGCACTTCATGAAACAACTGACTTTTAACTGTAAAATAGAAAGAGAATTTCCAAGGGAATCACCCACACACACAACCTCCACAGACATAGCAGCACCTCAGCTGTCTCCTCGCTCATTGTACCGGATGACACCCCCACTTACCACCATGTAACAGTAAGCCGCTGCTATCAAGGATTGAACTGTAAGATATGAACTGTTTCTTACTTGATTTAAATGACAATGAACAGAGTGTTTATATCTCTATCAATGACAGATTTTGCACACATCAAAGCTATTTCGAAAAAAAAAGAAAAATGTTTAAATGTTTTCAAAGTGGTGATATGCTAAAATTGAATCAAAAATAAAAACCAGAGGTCTATTATATTAAATGGCAGTCTTCATGTAGAACGAATATTTGACATCAGCACAAAGAGAATATATTATAGACTTTATGAAACCAAAATCAGAATGCCAGATGTATAGTTTATTTTAAAAAGGTACGCAAAATAAATATCAAAGTGCTCTATAAGTGTGTGAATTGCAGAACGCACTGCAGGCCTGTAAACACCTGTCAGCATGCGTGTAGGCTCATGTTTTCAAAAGAAGTTTGGCAAAGTAGACTGTAGTCTTTAATTTGACCTAAAACATATAGGCTGATTAAAGCATTTCTGTCACGCCATTAAGGAAAAGGTTGGGACTCTACAAGAAATAGCCTATTTTGTCCACCTCAAATAAATGGGATAAATCTATCTTTGAGCTACTATACTGAATATCAACCCTCTTGCACCATGTCCATATAAACTTAAATGAAAAAAAAAGTGCTAACTTAGATGTACTAATTATGATTTTGTGAATCAGCTGTAAAAAAAAAGAATCCTTATTGAGATACCCACGTTTTCTGTGGGTAAAGTTTTTTCTTTGTTACTTTGATGTTTTTTCCTCTGTGGTGGGGCTTCGGGGTTCGGGGGGGTGGGGTGGGGTGGGGAGGTTTGGGGATGCAAAAGGGGTAAAAGGTCCACTTGTGAGATCGCAAGGCGCGGTAACAAACAAAAAAAAGATACACGCCAGCACGTGGCGAGGCGAAGCATCCTCTCTGACGTCATTACAACCCGTGCCTTATACACTCCACTCGTTTACGTGTTCTCACGTGGATGGTCTGTGACCTCGACCGCTGTACGTTTTCATTTTACGAGTGCTGTAATATAGGCAGAATTATATATACCCACCAGGCCGGCGGGATTTACTTCCCTGCAGTGCATGGAGCATGGGTGGAAACACCAAACGTAAGGTGGAGGGCCACTGGGAGCATGGGGGGAAGGGGGACCAACAGTGGTAAAGGGCAGAAACAATGCTCCAGGCTGGAGCAGGCCCCAAAAAAAGAGAGACGAGGTTCTACTCTATGTGCACCTTGATGATGGGGACCACAGTGTGATTATGACCCCCCTGTAGCCCAGAATCCCTAGCAGCACACCTGGCTGGGTGGCCTGTCACAGAGTGGAGATGCATCTCCTCGACATTAGAAACGACCAGCATGGAGATTCATCTGGAGATGATACGGGTGGCTTTGAACACCATATGCACCACGATATTAGAAACCAGTAAAAAAAAATTGTGTCAGAGCTGAAATGGATGCCGTTAAAGAGACAGGCAGTCAGTCAGTCAGTCAGCTGGTCCCATGCAGTCAGTCTGAGTGCAGTCCAGTGATGTGGAGGCCTATCGAAGATGGGCCAAGGCAGTATCTATCTCTTTATGGTGCTACAGCCCCTTGATCGCTCCTTGGGGGCCTTCCCACTCAGAATACGTCACTTTTGCATTACTGTTCCTCTTATGCTCCTCTCTTTTCTGTCAACGTTCTTTTCTCCACATTTACGTTGTCCAAGACGTGTACGGTTTCTCCCTCCCCAGGCAGAGAAGACGACGCTGACTAGTGGAGGACATTTTCATCTTAGTGTGCAATATTGTGTACGTGCCAATCGTGGCATTGTATAGAGACTTTTAAAAATACGAAAAAATGTATAGGCTATGTGATCAGTAGATAATATGAAAGCATGATAATGAGGTTGACGCATCTGCATTATATTTCAAAAATGTGAAGTCTTTCTTCTCAAGCACATGCTTAAAGTGGAAAAAAAAAAAGTAGTGAGGTATTTTCCTGTCATGGTCTGTGAACCAGTAGGCTTCCTTGTCTGTCTCTCAGTGCGTTTAGACTAGCTTGGGTGTTTAACGTCTATGGAATCACCCCAGAGAAAAACAATTCCCTCCCCGTTTCTCCCCGAACATACAAATGCAGCACAGGCAGTCAGACTATCAACAACCTTTCACTGTCTCTGCAGTGGCACACACTGAAGCTGAATAATATGTCGGTGATTAGGTCCAGTGGTGGCTGACATACACACATCCAAACACACACAGTCTCCCCCTGTTGAGGCCTCCCTGTTGCTATCTGAGTGTTTGCGAGGCCTCTGAAGTATTCTGAATGGCGTCTCGAGCTGCACAAGGCCTCCCTGTCATTAGCAGCCAGGAAACTGTGAGTTTGGAGCCGGATTGCGACCCCCGCTCTTGCTTGGGACTGCTGATGACAGGAAAGGTGAACAAAAACCTTATTTTGACTTGAGCTAACAATCAGCAGCAGCGGAAAGAGGAGTTTGATGTATTTGTATTTTCAACAAAGATTATAATCCCCCTCTATGATGTGTGTAAAGAATGCCCCAGCTCATTTCCACACTCGGAAACACAGTCCATTCCTTCATTTTGACCTGCTTGACCTCTAGGTTTACATTGAAGTGCTAGCTCACAATCGACATGCCTCACGGATAGATCACCTAAGCTTTATTTAAATCAAGTTGCCCTACAAAGAGACTGAACCTGGTCACTGGTACTGTCAGAGACTACACAGACTGCAGCTTTGCAGTCCAAGTCTCACAGACATGTGGGATAACTGCAGCTAAACAGGGGCAGAATTACGCAAAGCTCACCTGGGCATCTTACCGAGGCTTTGCTCTACAGAATTCTGTGTTGAGCTCTACTTGATCTGTGGTAAATTGCTCATGTCTGTGGCAGTAGAGCCAAGAAAAATGTTCCAGAAAATCCCATCTGTTCTACGCAGGACTTTTTGTCCCAGGTTTGTCTCTGAGTGTTGGTGAGAGGCCTGATGAAGCCTGGCACTGCACTGTAGGGGCTTAGCAACAGCATTCCACCATGACCCACTGACCTGGCGTCAAACAGACCCAGTTGAGACTTTTCTCTCCGTTTGAGAGCGGAACAGGAAATCTCTTTCTCCTCTTGCACAGATGATTCTTTTCCTCACACTGACTTGTGAATGATAAAGAGCTCATCTCCTTATTAAACAGATGTGCGAGCCACCTATGACTATATGCTTGGCAAAGCACATCTGAGGTCAACATGAGTTCACTTTGAGTTCAACATTGTTATGATCTCTCTTTGTTGTGAAACAGCACTTACTACACCCAAAGTTCTAGCTCGAGCTAAAATCCATTTAGGCCTCCAGGAGGCTCATGCTACATGAAGACTGGAAATATAACACTTCCTTTCTCTCTTTCTTCAATAGCCAAATATTAGAACAGCAAGTTCACGTCGTGATTGCCTCAATCTGTAAAACGCACACTTTTTTTCAGACAGTTAAAGACGCGTTGCTTTGTTACGGACAGTAATTGCCAGGTGCGACTGCACAATTTGAGTTGTTACTGCGTTACTGATCCTGGTTGTGAAAGCATGACTCATCCATTTTGGGTCGAGGAGAGGGCACTTGTGATTTTTGCCGGAAACTGCGTGATCTAATCTGATTTCTCAGTTCACGAGAGTTCACCCAGTGTCGCAGCGAAACTTGGGATGACCTTGCAGCCATGTTGGGCCCACATTATCACCCGTGTCTGGGACTCAAACGCAAAATGGTCGGCAGATGTGTTTTGTCTCATTTTCCATATGAGACGTCAGTGTTGCAGTCGTGTGCCGTCTTCAGTGGCTCTGGTTAACTGAAGCCGTTAGCATTGATGAGAATGACGTCTTGAACTGTTACACAGTGGTTGCCATCGTAGCAGTCCTGAATCACAATGTTATTTTATTGTTATTTTTGTTTTGTTTTTTCAAAGGACACCTGTCGCTCAAAGTGACCAGATCATTCCCTACACATTTTAACCTACGGAAAATAGATGAGAAAACTAAATTGTAGATGTTGCGACAGTTGCTGCTTCTCACTGCGTTGTTAAACTGTTGCATGTACTCAGTGTCAGATTGCTATGATGGCTCCAGCTGTAGGTGCTTTGTCTGCTTGCTCCTTCTGTCTTAAAGAGGGAGATTATTCCTGTTTCTGACTGCGTTCATGTACATGTGCAAACTTTAACGGCAAACTTCCACAAACAAAAACGTCAACGGTCGCTTCTTCCATTAAGGTGTCTCAGACAACCAAATTCGCTCCGTTTCTGATTTCAGTGTTGTAGTCTTGCATTGGCCATTCAGAGTCCCTGGTTATTTACCCGACCAATCACAGCCTCTGGTCAAAACCTAGCACGACGATATATAACGACTCATCAGAAACTAATGACAGGGGAGCTCATTCACCACATCCTGTGTTTGCACATGCACCGAGCAGTAGGGTCCACCATGTTTGCAGATTACAAAGGCTACTGTTGTGTATATTTATGATGAAGATGTTCATTCAGATGTTTAGAAGATTTTTGGAACTGGATCCTGGAATTTAAGGGGTGGGGTCAATGCACAATAAACATATCCCATGTCACATTTTGGTCTAAATCCCTTTACCATTCCCCCATATGAGATAATATGTTGTATCTTTTAAAAATATTTTATCTGTGGTGTGTGAGTGTGTGCGTGTGTATAAATATATATATATATATATATATATAAATATATATATATGGTTTGTTATATATGATGCTCCTCCTTTCAGAAAAAAATATAACGTAAATAGGAAAAACATATTGCCGTTTTTTTTCCTTTGTATTTTATACTTACATAAAGCATTGAATAAAAATGGATAAATACTTGCACTTTAGATATATTAAGAAGAATAAAAATCTGCATATTATTTTTGATAGGGATCTCACATTCAAAGAATATAAATTACAGGCTTTGTGACTATTGCTGGACAGAGATGTATTGAGTTCTACTTATTGAAGTATATTTTGTCTGTGTGTCAGAAGGTTTACTAAAGTAAATTGCATGATAAAGTAGTGCTACACCGTTATTGTTCTTCTTTTTTTTAGTTGTTAAAGATGTATGAAAACTGTGATAACAACCCTCTTGTATCATGTTTAACCTCTCCTCGCCCCTTCTAGAATATTTCTAACTGAAATATGGCCTTTCCTGACTACATGACGATGGTGCTTACTTTGGCTTTGACATCAAGCTCATCCTATACATCTCAACATCACCATAACTCACGTCCTCAGACTTCGTTACTTTCTGTTATGTACTCTCGCTACCTTAATAAATTTCTGTTGATGGCAAAAAAAAAGAGGGTGTGCCGTTTTGTACATTGCTGTTTGTTTTAATGTTGAGGAGCCTTGTTGTCTGGAAAATGACTAACTGCGCAATAAAAAGTCATTCCACATGCTGCCGTCTCTGCACAGATGTCTCAACACTATCCAGTCATATACAGTCAAAGCTGTAGTCTAGTGTTCAGCAATAGGTGGCCCGTGGGCCAAAAGTGGCCAGCCAGCATCAGTAAAACAAAAAGTAACAAATCTGATCTTAAATTATTTATCCACACAATTTTTTTTTTTATTTCATATCGAGTTCAGAGCTTTTATTCTGAAAAACTATGAACAAATTCAAAAAGATCATGATGCTAGAATTGACAGTTAACCTAAACGTTTGGTTTGAAAAAAAAAAAAAAAAACGCTGCTGACAGCCAGGTTTGAGGAGTAAATGTCCATAAAATAACTACTTGCATATGTTAGACTCAAAGAAGCAGTAATTCTTCAAATTGAAATGATGCACAATAAATATTAACAGTACGAGTACGTGTCTCACACGCATTTGTCTTCGTAACAAGCTGCTTATGAAAGACAAGGTCCGCGTTGTTAGTTTAAGGCAGCAAACATGGGTTTTTGTTTCTGACTGAAGACGTTTTAAGGCGCTTTGCCTGATGAAGATATGATGTTTTATATATACACACTGTACATTGCTTACAAAATATGTGGCCCTTGACCATATTTACTTGCTGATCCCTGCTGTAGTCCATAGTTTCTATGTAGGGCTGATACAATTACTCAATTAATTGATTATTAAGTAAATAATGGTGAACTATTTTAATAATAACTGGTGTAATAGTTAGCACTCTTGCCTTTGCAGGAAGAAGTCGGAAGAAGAGCATATGGGAATAAGAGTTTGCATGTTCTCCCTGTGGGGTTTCTCCAGGTTCTCTGGTTTCCTCACACAGTCCAAAAAGATTTGGGGATTAGACAAACACACACTGTGAGAGTGGATGATTGTTTGGCTCTATGTGGTCCTGTGATGAACTGGCGACCTGTCCAGGGTTTACCCCACGCCTTTCACCCTATGTCAGCTGGGATTGACACCAGATCCCCCCGTGACCCATGTGGAGGATAAAGTGAAACAAGACAAAAGACATTTCAGAACATAATTTCCAGGTTTGAGAAACACTTTTATGGACCACATGATTACTCGATTAATTGAGATAATAATCGAGAGATTATTTGATCATTAAATAATTGTTTGTTGCAGCCAGAGGTGGAAAGTAATGACTGAATGAATTACATTAACTCGTGTTATTGTGATTGAGTAGGTTTTTTGTGTATTTAAATTAGTAATTGTACTTAAGTATATATTTTTTGGGTACTGTACTTCGCTACATTTTGAATGATGACAGGTGAATTGGGGTTGATTAAGGTCCCTGAGTGAGAAAGTTGGACATTCGGCCCATTTTGACAGATATATTATGTGTACTTTAATTTGTAAATGTTTTCCTTTAATTCAAAACAATTCATGTTACATTTGTTTCCCCTTGTCCTTTTTGCACAGCACAAGGAAGAACCACAACCTTGTTAAAAATGACTAAGTAAACTAAACTCTTACTCTGAGTACATTTTAAACAAGATACTTTTTTTTACTTTAACTTGAGTACATTTTTAGACCAGTACTTTTACTTGGACTTAAGTAAAATGTTATCAAAAATAGTGGTACTTTTACTTGAATATAATATTTCACTATTTTTTCCACCTCTGGTTGCAGCCCTATTTCTATGTTATTTGTTGAAATACTGTAATAGTTGTAGTCTACTATTGAAACCTTTACCAGATTCCTGCTACTACTTCTTTTTTGTCTTTTTTCCCTCAGAAAACTTTATTTATTGATGGCAATGTGGACGTGAGAAGGAACGAACAACATTAATTATTGTTGTTACAGACTCATGTTTTAACAGGACTTGTTTTACATAACACACCGTGACATCCTTTCCCACATACATTTTCTGTAACTATAAGATCTGACTGAGGGTTTTTGAGCAGGAGAATTCGCTTTTTGTCAGTGGTTCTATGTGTTTTTCAGTCATACTCAAATATGTTTGCAGTTGCCTGGTTTTACTTGCACAGTGTTGTTGTTGCCTTCGTCTGTCTAGCCTTGTCACAAGTCACTTCCTGTTCAAGTCGTTATGTCACCGGGCGACGCAAGATCTGAATGTCGCTGTACTGAGAGACACAGATGGAGTCATGGGGAGCTGATGGACTGAATCAGGATTGTATGAACTCATGTGAAAATAGCTTCAACAGCGACATTTGTTCGTATTTAAAAGTCACATGGTATAGCTTTAAAATGACACAGTTGTGCGTACGTTCATACATACATCCACATAGTTAGTTATACATGAGTTTATTTCATAGTTCACAGCTATGAATGTGCTGCAGTGATTTAAAGTTTTCCATGGAAAGCTACTTTATGTATTCTGGAATAAAACTGGACAGACATACACAGCAGGGGGATTTCAGCCGATGACTACAAAGATCCAAGTGTTTCAGACATCTGCTTTTGACTTTTCTGTCACGTGAAAAAAAAAAGAAAAAATGTTGCTTTTGCCAATGCAGGAAAGGACGAGCTGTGGCGTAGTATCAGTTATTATTAGCCAGGTGTGGACATGGATTTATGTGGACATAGATGACACCACACAGAGTTACGGGAATAAAATTATTTTTCAAACAATATATTGCCAAATTAATATGTTGTTTTTCTCCTGCTTCATATTGAGGGATGTGCTCTCTCTCTCTCTCTCTCTCTCTCTCTCTCTCAGACACACACATCAACACACAAATCATCATATACTTAATTTTGGTGTGTCAGAGTAACAATAATGAAAACTATACGACTACAACAAAGTTTAATTTAACCCTTTAACACCTAAGCATCAAAATGTCCGTCTGGACTTTTTTTTTGCTTATTTTAACCATAAAAGGACCACAGAATGTCCTGTAACTAAGTGCTTTTGCCCATTTTTCCAGAATAACTTCCACTATCTGGCAGTTATTTACAATTTACTGCATGTAAAAATAAAAAAATAAAAAACTGCTTTAACAATTTAAAACAGGGGTCTCAAACTGGCGGTCCTAGGGGCCACATGCGGCCCCCCAATCAATTACATACGGCCCCCCACTTAATATCATGTTTTAATGTCTTTTAAACACAGTGTGTAGTTGAGGCACAGCTGCCAGCGAAGTGATAGAATGTAATATATTTTTGCAGTTGTCCACACTATTATTTATGTAATTTAAAATAAATGTCTGTTTTTGATATTAATACAGTGATTTGCATCATTAATAGTATTATTAAGTATACATGTGATATCATCTTGCAATATTGTGAACAGTTGTTCTCTAGGCCGGCCCCCTCTTGTCCACAATAGATGATCATTGGCCCCCAGGTCATTTGAGTTTGAGACCCTGATTTAAAATGAAGAAAAACCAAAAGTTGTATTCAAAACAAACAAACACTGTAGTTGTACCTGGACACCAGATTGTGCGTGTTAAATTTGAAATCTGAACAGTGTAAAACAAATTTAAAATAACATTTGTTTGAAGCTGATTCTCTGGCTTCCTTCAACAACGTGAGTGAATTTACTGTAATATTGTTTTTCGATAGCGCACTGTCTTGGAATCGCAGTGACACAAAGTGCATTTGTGCAAACGTGTCGTCTGCGATACACCCAGTGTGTTAAAGGGTTAACCATTTCTTTAATTGAAAAAAAAAAAAATAATAATAATAATAAAATTAAAATTAAAAAAAATTAGAGGTTCCTGCATGTCATTATGCTTCAGGTCTATTTGTTTACACAGTCACACTTTACTGGGGAACAACAACAGAACAGGGCGGCCATCATTTTTGTTTCTGTGTCCCACTCACATATTAGTAATGTTCAATAAACTCCAAAAAAGTAACACACTATCAGTTCTACAGTCAAAACTACAAACATTTCGTTTTTTTAAAAATAACACGATAAAGTATTAATCTTACCTTTAATGTGGGGTTTCTTCATTCACACAGCACTTGTTTTGGAGCCATTATCTTCTGACTGACATCCAGCACCTGTAATTTTTTGTTGCTTCATGATAAAACGTCTAGTTTCAGTTAAGACTTTGGACGTAGTTTTGTCGTCATTAAACATTTTTGGCGAAATGTTATTATCCCAAAGAGCCCAATAATAATAATTTTTTTTAAAAACTGTACATTTGAACTTTCAGCGCACATAGGGTTAAAACATTTCAGCAGGTCCCACAATGAGTGTGGGAAAAACGTGCTAGCCTAGCAACAGTATTGCTACAAACAACCCAAAATGCAACACTCTTAAAGTAACACGAGCCAGATTTTTAAAGGTGCTGCTTAATGTACAAGTGCTGTATTTTGTTTTTGTGTTAATTTCACGACTTCACATTTTCTATAACGTACAGACCACCTCGTCTATTTATAAATCACAATAATATGTAGGCACATCCAAGGTGAGTGATGTCACTGTGGACACATTCAGGAAAGAGACTGTTGAAGAGAATATTTTGAATGAGTAGATACATATAATTTAATTTTGATCTAAACCTGAAAGTATTTATGGCTTGAGCTTTACTAAAACACTAACAGTTGAATATAACTGAATAGTTTTAAGGGACCACATTTAGGATTATGACAAAATAATAATAAGTCAGACAGTTAAGTTGTCTATGCTGGTCCCCCATTTTTGTTTCACATATTCTCCGTTGTGACACTTGCAATCAGCGTTTCTCAGATTCTGTGACTAAACTTGTCCAACATGACTGCTGATGCAGGAGAAACGCTGAAGACCCCGAGGGGAGGATTTAAGTGGTGGAGAAGGTGATGTCTTAGATTTGATGCATTCAAAGAAAATGGGACAGTGTTGTTTTCCCGACTTGGGTTGCAGTCTGCCACTGAGTTACATCGTATTAAAGTGATGAAGAGTATGCTCCTACAAATGTGTCTTATTCTCTGTGGTCATTAACAGATGTCTAACCTACAATAGCTAATTAAATGATCATCTTTCAAAAGTGTGTATTTACCCGTTGCCAAGTCAATGGAGCTGTGTCAACATATTACACAATATCATGGGTGTAAATAGCTGCCAGATGAGCAAACCCATTTCAACACTACAGATACAAATTACAATAAACCACAACCACAATCAAGTGTATAAAAGCTTACTTTATGAAGCACAGACTAAATATTCAGTAAATATGTCCTTTACATAGTATGAGCATCCTGTCAAAAACAGTTCAGATATACAAATGAAACAAAAAAGATCCACTGCTGACATCAAAGTGCCGAAGTTGTCAATTTTTTTTTTCTTTTTAAATAAAACATAACAATCAACAAATGTTTTTTTTTTGTCACAATCCTATATTACAGCACAGGCCTACCCTAGAACATCGGGGAAACAATGGTTAGCACGACAGGCAAAGTGACTATACGGGTCTATAAGTCTCCCTGTAAGAAAGCAGTTTTCACTTATCAATACAGCGTTATAAAAAGAGTACTTCCTCACTCAAAACTCAGCTCGGTTTCAGCGTTTTGGTCTGTACAAGGATCCAGTTCCAGGATTCCAGCTGTGATTCCAGGTTTCCAGCCAAGTCTCGAAAGAATCTCAGATCCCATCGGTCACTATTAATGTGATACACAAAAGCAGCAGAAGCACTGTGTCCAAAGCCAAAGATACGATTATTCCTACTGCTGCTGCACAGCTCTGGTCATGTCAACATGCGTCTGTGCCACATCGAGGCTGCGTGAGGGGGCACTGAACTCATCTACAGTTGTGTCATCAACAAGTTATGCAGAAAGTATGCGTATGTGAGTGTGTGTGTGTGTGTGTGTGTGTTTGGGTGGATCCATTAAGGTGCTGCCAACCTCAGAACATTAAACAAGTCCTCCTTCATTGAGAAACGGGCTTTAACCAATGTATGCTGCCTGTTCTTTGTTGGCAGGGATGGTCTTACTCAGAAAACCTAACCAGCCTCTTCTTCTTAGAAAACAAGGCTCTCTGCCTCCTCCTCCTCCTCCTCCTCACCCATGTGGAGTTGTTTTGCTGCTGTTCCTCTCTCCCTGACAAGTTTCTTGACTTTTAGTTATCTAATCCCGAGCAGTCCTGCTGCTTCACCCTCCAATCAGCCTGTCTCTGCCTTAGATAGACCAGGAACCTGCTTTCTCAAAACATCTCCATCTGATGGGAATGACTGCAGTGAAGGAAATATACACATAAATACTCCATACAATGCAAAACAATCAACAATAGGTCCATGGAACGTGTCACAAATTAAGAGCAATGGTGAGTTTGAGTCTGATATAAGGTGTGAATGTACAACTTTTCTCACCAGGACGACGGCCGCCTTTGTGCGGAGGACGCTTTTGAAAGATGCAGGGCTGGCTTTGATGGCAGTCTTATTAAGCGGAACAATTCTTCATACAGACATGACCCTGCGATATTTATCTTCCTGCTGCATACACCTTCAACATGTCAACGTGAACTACTTTAAAAAGCAAGCACTAACACTCATTCATTTACTCAATCACTCACACACACACACACACAGACTGCAGACCTTCCATCCACACTTTCCTCTTCTGTCCTTCACTACTCTCTTCATATACTGCACACCCACCCACATGTTACGTAGTGGTACACCCTGTCAGGACGTGGTAAGGAGTCGTTTGTGGGGGAAAAAAATGGCACAGTGCTTTCATTCAGACACATACTGCTATAGTATGTTTTTTTTTTTTTTTGCTGTGTCAGTATTTGGAGTAGCGGCGGCTCAAAATTCACTGAAGCAGACGTGTGAAAAGCGAGACTTTTCTAACCCTCAACGGCACGTGTCGAGGTGCCCTTGAGTAAGGCACTCACCGTCCAGTTTCTCTGGTGGAGCAGCTTGGTCAACATTTGCGACCATTTTTCTCCACTTGGCAGCTAAGCTCCTTTAGGCTCGGGGAATATAATGTGTGTGTGCATGAATGGTTGTCATGAGAGGGAAACTGCAGGGGAAAGAAAAGAGCATGTCCGCTCTGTGTAAAACCTCCCACGGGTGAATAAAGGACAGTTCAATAAATAAATAAATATGCTGTACACGGCAGAGACGTGAGAGAGAAAGAGAGATATGTTTTTATGTCCATACACACCAGACTCCAGCCACATGTAGGTCCATACACACGAGCCTGTGAGTGTACATGAGTGTATAAACATGATGCTACAGTAGTACCATCTCCACCATGTCCAATAATCAAGACAGAGAAGACAAAGGCAAAGCAGTCCATGTCTTTTTGTTCTCTTTCTGGCCTGTAACCAATGAAACACCCAAAGACTCGTGACCAAAATCAAGTTTCAGCTTTTCAAAATAATACTGATGAAGGTTCAGATCACAGTTATGATCATTTTAATGTGCAATCATAAAAAAAAAAAAAAAAGTTCAAAGAACTGAGGCTTGTCCGAGTCCCTTCATCTTTAACTATTGCTCAAGCACACTAACTTATCACTGGGGTTGATACATTCTGAAAAGGACAGTGTTTAGAGCCATTTCTGTCTGCCAAACCTGTTTTTGTTGTAGTACCACATTGTTACCACTGGGTGTCATTAAGGGGGAATCACATATAAGCAGGAAGTAGGGCATTCAGGTGAAGTTGCACACATGTGGTGTTTGACCGTGTTGTTCTGTGCACATGGTGGACGTCTGTGTTGACGCTACTATCCTGTTCCTAACAACCTGATACGCTCACGGTAACGCGTGTTAAGTGTTTACATCCCGTCAAAGAGTTTCGCCGGCATGCAACAACATAGGGAGCTATGATAAGCTGCTATAGACAGTCACAGACATCTCTCCTGCTGCTGCACGCTCTCTATCAGTGAGCACAACAGGAGGAATAAATGAGCCCAAAACACAAAACACTGATAAAGTCCCCAGTGAAGAGTCAGAGGATTAAGCTACTTTGGCTCGGAGGGACATAGTGTCTGGTTCTCCTTCCTCCCCCCCCCCCCCTTAGCTCCTCTGTCCTGTGGTAGTGCATTCAGTGGCCCTCCCGTTCAGCCCACCGTGAGCCTGGCTGATGGACGGGGAGGACTGCGTCTTACGGAGGAGGCACTCGCGGCCGGCCAGGCCTCCCTCCATGATCAAGTTGCCCATCACACTTGCCTCAATCTTCTCAAGGTCGTCCGTCTCGGCGCGGATTTTAGCCTGAAGGAGGCTGATGTACGTCTCGTAGCGGGTCTTCTGCTCAGAGAGGTGGCGGGAGGAGAGGAAAACACATGTTTTAGGATGTACTTAAGACATAAGACCATGCTTTTTTGACACTGCAGCCAAATGACTTTCACATTCTACAATTTATACTAACCTTAAGAAAATACTGTATGTACAAATCCCCTTTCCAGAGACGTTAGGAAACAAATTCTGATATTTTCTTATTTCACAATTCAAAGGAAAGCTTTTTGTTGTTTTTAAACTATGTTATAGCCAATTTACAAATAGATGTCTGCATCACACAGAAAAGTTGGAGTAGAGGAAAGTTTACCACTGGGTCGCATCACCTTCTCTTTTTTAATACACTAAATTAACTTACACTCAATTAATAACACTTAAGTATCTGTTTGGGAATTAAAGATTATACTTGTAACAGCACTGTCCCGATTTTTTTCAGTCTTGCAAGCTTTTTTTTGAGTGCGTTTCAAGAGTCACTTTCTAATTTGTGTTTTGAAATGTGGTTGAAAAGCTTTCTTTGTACTTTTATCAAAGTAAGGTTCGTCAAAATTGAGCTTTCATTGCAATTTTGGAAGGTGTGCCAACTTTTCTGGAAATGGGGCTTGCACATACTGAATAATTATCAACACATAACAGCAGATACAGTAATGATTATATATATATGTATATATACACCATATACCAATTAAAAAAGCAGAGGAGTTTGTACCTCGTACGTCAGGTAGTGCTCTTTGAGCCTGTACTCCTCCCACTCGCGGCTTTTGTGGTCGACTGCGGGCGGGTTCTTGCGGTGCTCCTCCAGCTCCAGGCTCATCTGCTTTAGCTTGCTCTCGTGTCTCAGCAGCTGTTGCTCCTGCACCAATCACATCACAGAATTAACAAGAGACCCAACACAGCCAATCAGAAGTGAGCATACGCAAACAGAAGATGTTAAAATTAGCCATCCCTGCGTAGAGGTTTTAATGCAGGACGACTGTGCAATGTTCATTTAAATACGTCATAGTTCTCCAAAAGTCCAATCAGTAGCAACTACAAGCTCTTGGATAGGAGACAAACTTTTGGAGGATGAAAAATATTAATCGTAGTGAGGGACTGATTGTAGTATTTAACGTGTTTCTAAAATATAAAAAAAAACAGTGCGACTGCTGCTGGTTACCTGGCTCAGTTTGGTGGATGAAGATGGAAGGATGGGCCGGCAGAAGTTCTTCATGGAGCCGATGGCAGCGGGAAAGGCTGGAGCTGAGAACAGAGCTGCCACCAGGTTTATCCTGAAGATCCAAGACATCATCTCCTCCTCGCTCCTGAAGGGAGGAAAAGGAGAGAGAGGCAGAGGAGCAGGAGAGTTCAAGGTCAGGAAAAGTTTATTTCGTACACTTTAGATTCCCCACGTCCACAGGGATGCCTGTCAGTCAACTGAGCGAAAACAATGACAGCTTATCATCATAAATGACCTAGTATGTTGTCATCTGTCAAATTTAAATGCACACAAACAAAGTATGAATACAACAAGTTCAGACCTTCCCATTTAAGAGCATGCATGCTCCCTGGAAAAATAATGAAAACAGTTAATGTAAAGCCTTGTAAGAGTTTGTTTGTGATTAAAGGGAATATTCATTAATTTTTTGCAGCGTAATGACTCGGGTTTACTCACGAGGCATGCAGCAGAAAGACTCTCCAGTCTGACGTCTTGAGCTTCAGGACGTTGGCTCTCTTGCTGTAGTCGGTGGCGCGGGTGGCTAAAGCGTGATGGATCCGCACTGCGTTCTTCAGATCCACCTCCGAAATGTCCGTGTCGGGTTTGTACTCGTCCTAGGTAAGTAAGAGAAATTGGAGGAGGCATATGTTAGGTGACTGAAATATAACAACATTAGAGTACGAAGCAAACGTTCACTTTTATCCAGAATGTTATCAAATAACACAAGTAATGAAAATGTTACATGGTGTTGAATGTGTTCAGTGACAACTTCCCACTAGCAGGGGGAGACAAACACACACTACACTACAGCAGCCGTACTCTCTTTCTCCGTCACACACACACACACACACACACACACACACACACACACACACACACACACACACACACACACACACACACACACACACACACACACACACACACACACACACACACACAGCTGAGCAGCAAGCAGTATCCTCCACCACTGTCGCTGCGGTGGTGGTGGTGGATGAGTGTTTCTATGGTAACAGAGCAGAGGACGTGATGCGGTACCTTCTGGAGATACAAGATCATCCCCTTCAGAACTGCATAGAACTTCTTCCAACCACGTCGACCCCTCGGAGCTGTGAGAGAGCACAGAGTGGAGATTAAAAAAACAACTTTTCTTTATCGACATTACAATAACTTTACTGTAACTAAAGTCACAGTGCGCGTGTGCGTGTGCGTGTGCGTCAGCTCACTGCGTTTGCCGTCCATATCAGCATGGCTCTTGCGGGTCAGCACACCGTGTTTGTAGGTAACGGCATTCAAGAGAATGGGAATCGCGATGAAAGGGTTACTGCCGTCCGTTACCCTGGCAACACGTTTGCTCCCGCCCTCGCATTGCTCCTCCACCAGCTCCGACAAGCTCTTCCTCAGCTCCTCCTCCTCGCTGCAGACACACACACACCAACCAGTCGTTCAGACGAACCTGAGCAGCACATTATTCAAGGACACACACAACCCCTGAAAACTTGCCGATAACAAACACTTCTCCTTGCGCATACTCACACTGCCCATTCAAGCTTCTCGTTCTTGATCGAGTTGTACAGAACCTGCGCAGACAAGCCCATCATTAATGATGTGAAGAAAAAGTTTTTTTCTAAGAAAATAAAGATAAAAGAAACAGACGATGCACCACCTGTTTTCTCTCAGGAATAAATCTGTACCTTTAATAAGTCTTTGGGAAAGTCTTTGCCCTCGTTGAGGCCGTCGAGATTACTAATAAACTGCTGACAAGACATCTTTTTCCCGATGTTCTGGAGAAGAGAAGAAAACAAACAACAGAATTAAAATTAAATTTCCCTTTGCTTGTGCATCCAAAACAACACATCCTAAAGCAACTGATGATTTCGACTTATTGATCCAACCAGAATGCAGTTTTGCGAGCCTCCACTGGGTGGCACTGTCATGCTGCCGGAGCAAGGTTTACTAGCAGTGATGCTCTGTGAGGTTTCACCTCCAGTGGAGCAGAGTGTGTTTCAGCTTTAACAACTTTGCCTGTGCTTTAACCTCTAATTATGATGCATTATTAGAGGAGAGCACAGAGGTGCTTCTCTATTGTTGCCTCTTCTCGCATAAATTCACCTCTGCAACTAAATCTAACAATGGAAGTGGAACTAAAACTGGTTCGACTCATAACGGATGCATTAGAAAGGTGATTTTCTTACAAATCCAGTTTTTTTTTTCAATGTGGAGGCTGCAGGATATGGTATGCTTGTTATATCAATCATATCTTAATAACATAACATCATCTTCTTATCATATTCCAGTGTAACTAATTAATTAAAATGATTTTTAAAAGGCTTATCCATTATTATGCATCACTTAAGCGTATGTATTGTACTGAAGTTCAGTGTTAGTAATAATATATATTTATATATATACTTACCACCTGCAGGGACACACAGAGACCAGGGGGCCATATTTGGTTAGCAGGGGAAGGATGTGAAAAGGAGGAAAAGGAAATTATGGAGAAAGAGAGAAAGGATATTAGTTAGAGGAGGGACATTACTCTAGAAATATTACTAGCAAGAACACGGTGGCGTTGAGTCAAGGAAAAGCAAAAGAGCAGGACCCAGGATAATGAAGAGTGTTTTGTTGCCTGCACCACAGTGTGATCCAGTTTAAAAGTGAACAGATGAGACTATTTGAGGAGAGAAGAGACAGAAGCAGGTCAGAAAGTAGGCCACAGAGAGGAGAGGGAAAAGGAGAGAGGGAGAACGGTAGGAAGACACAGGGAGAAAACAGGGACTATATGGAAAAGAGCGTGTGAATGGAGACGTGTCGTTCCTGACAAAGGACTGTCTTTATACATTGTTGGAATAGAGGACAGGAAGTGCTGCTGCATCAGTAAGATAAAGAGCTCGAGTACATACATGTCCGTGTAGATCGGTGTTGAGCAACATGAGAGCACAGGTTAACGTGTGGGCTCCATCTGCAGCAAGACAATACACAAGGCTGAGGTCAGAAAAATGTCACTCTCTCACACACACACACTCACACTAACACACACGAAAATGCAATGTCACGCATTCCTCTCTGGTAACTACAGAGACAAATCACATCCGCAGAGCTGCAGATGCGGACGTTTGTCAGTGTTTGCACTTTACACATTCACATGTTTCATAAAAATTGGTTCATTGTTATTCACAATGGAGCTGCTTTCCGCACTGACAGGCTCTTAGATTCAAGAGAAGGTGACCCTACCACACACACACACACACACACACACACACACACACACACACACACACACACACAGGAGTGTGTCGCAGCTGGTCAAACCACTGGGCAGAAGTAGTAGACCTACACACCTTTTCCACAGGATAGTCTTTCAAATGTGTCTTTTGTTTTTGAATATTTTGTGCCTCCCTTTCGTTTAAATGAAGCAAAAATGTTAGTTTTGCTTTCACAATATTGCGCCCAAATTAGTGAGTCACCACTTTTGAGTAGATGTGGACATCAATTAAACGCTGAGGCCTGTGATCACTTCCCCAAAAATGTGTGCACGCATACATTTTTGTTTTGCCAGAAAAAGGTTCTATTATTATCCCTGGTCATGTGATGAGTTGCCTTCTTACACAAGGTACAAACCAAACTAGTGCAACCTGCGCTGCACATGTGCTGAGTCATTTGAATTTTTTAGGCGAGTCTGAAAAACTAATTGAGTTCATATCATGGTTTTCTATGTGTGGGACTTTCTGTGCTGAAAGCATTTCAGGAGTCTGGCTCTCCTGACGCTCAGTAAATGAACTCCCACATGAAGAGCGAAACATGAAAAAGCCATCTATGATGCTTCCACACACACACACACAGAACCAAACACTGATACTTGCACTTGTGGCATAGTAATGTTTGGTTAACGTGAATCAATACACTGTGCAGATCGACAATATTGATCTGAACACATTTGATGCGAGGTAATTTCCCGTTACCGTTGTCTTCCTCCTCCTCGACGTCGCCCTCGTGGCTCTGACCTTCAGAGGTGGTGAGCGTCTGGGGGTTGCAGTGGCAGAAGCGTCTGGAGAAGTGGACCAGCACCCGCTCTCTCTCCTGGGTCTCACCCATTAGTGGAAAGGCTTTCAAGAAGTTCCTGTCGCACATAAACAACAGCAACAACAACACAGTCATGTCAAGACTTTAACTCTACTGGCTGTAAAGAGGGTTTGTGAAAGATAACTTCTCACAGCTTTGTTTGAAGAGTGTATACTGCTGATAGAAATGACTTATTTTGTCTCTGTGCACAAGGTCTGGTGTCATATCCTATTTCTTCTTTGTTATCATTGTATATATATACGGTATATAATAATGCAATAGGGACAACTCTGCACTGAAGGCATCGACATGTCGACTGATCTACTCTAATTATAGTCAATACAGTGTCTTTATTAGCACACAGTTAATGCCTCGTGAGGAGGGAACGTGACGATCACTGATGTGGGTGTTCTGTGTGCGGAGTGCAGACTCTGCATTACCTCAGGGCTCGGTCTAGCGACAGGCCGGAGAAGTCAAAGAAATTCAGGTACTCTGAGGCCACCAACTGGCTGAACTCATTACTGCAGGAAAAAAAGAGAGAAAGAGAGCATCAGAGTCATATTAAGGACGGATGAATGTATTACATAAATCTTTTCATGCAACACTGCATTAGAGAACACCCTCCGCTTGACAATTTAAGCATTTTGTCCTCGTACATTAACTCTTAGAACTCGGATCTGTGCCACAGGTGCACAGTTGGTGAATTGAATAATACACAACTCCTTCTATGGACATCCTGGGGTGTGCATTTATAGGCGACATCTTTAGGCTTTAAAAAAAGGCTTTTTTTCATCTTCTTATGTGTTGCTGAGTGAAAGAAAAACTACAAAATAGACCGTTTTCCTTTTATTTTTGTTCATAAAAACAAGCCAAGTGAACCTTGAACTTCAGTACTTTTTGCTGAGGTGTTGCTGAAAATTACACATTGTTACAGCCTCTATATGTGTTTTAACATAAAAAAGAAGCCGAAATGCTCTGTGTTCCAAGGGTTAATCATTTTGCAATGGGATAACTTTGTGTCTCGTATGTTTCCTGCGTCTTATTTCCAGTGAGTTATTGGTCCATCAGCAGAAAGTTTGTCTTTCTCTGTGTGGGTGCATACTCACTTTTTTCCCAGGTGTCTGGCCACATCGCAGCGTTTGAAGCCCTCGAGGTGATAGAGGCGATTGGCCAGCCTCTTGGCGGCTTCGCAGTCGGCTCGGCAGCCGTTGGCCAAAGTGTCGGTGCTGCCGCGCTCCAAACGCTCCAGACTGCCCAAATCACACTCTTCTGAGTCCGACAGGACATCTGTGAGGTTGGCATCACTGGGGAGAACAACACACACACAGACACACACAGGTTAATGAACAGAACACATGTCTCCAGCAACACACCCACTCATTCTTAGACTACAGTGGACAAAGGAAACATCTGAGCATAATGACATCAACATATGTTCACATACAAAAAGTGTTTTGACCCACTTTCACTGTCACTTAATGTCCCACTTTAATGCAGTGGATCCTGAGGCTGAGTGTAATATTATAATACTGCCCCAGTCTCTCCTGAAAAGCTCCACTAATCTCTGACATCATTTGAATTTTAGTGATGGTATATCAAAAGTAACGGCTCTATCTGATCCCTCCAATCCCCAATTCCAGGTAATTGTTGGAAAAGTAAGCATATTTTCATATTTAAGGTCCCTGTAGTGGTGGTAAACAGGTAATGATGCATTTGCCCCGAGGCAAAAGTTTAATTTTGATCCGCAGTTACTGGCTATCACTTGTTGTCTGTCCCAGCTGTGAATGGGTGCGTCTGTGTGTGCGTCTGTGTGTGTGTGTGTGTGTGTGTGTGTGTGTGTGTGTGTGTGTGTGTGTGTGTGTGTGTGTGTGTGTGTGTGTGTGTGTGTGTGTGTGTGTGTGTGAAGCAGGGCATTCCTGCATAAGACTGAATGAACTCAGTTTTCCCTGTAGCATCAGCTAAGGCTGAGGAGGAAAAACATGAAATAATTTGTCAAATGTTTGAAGGCACAAGAATGAGCAGGCAGTTCTCTGTCAGCGTGAATGACAGATGTTCTTCTCCAACACTTCAGAGTCTGTTTATCAGCAAATTCATGTGTCACACTGAAATACAATAAATACACTGAATTATAATGATGGAAACAGCTTCAATTCAGGTTCCACTCCCTAATATGGCTCACACTAAGAATAAAAATACATTTCCCATCATGCATCTCATCGCTAACTTTGATTAGACCCTTAATACCTCCCCAAAAAAAGCCAACATACAATTTTTAAAAGTCCAATCCATGACCTATGTGTTTTTCTCCAACAACAAAAACAACTGAGAGTCACTGAAGGCATCAAACTGTAAAAACGGTTTAATCCTAATTGTTTAATTTCAAAATTGGTGAAAAGGCCGTCTGTGAGAGACACACTCTTCAACAGAAGAGAGATCAATGCACACTGGTATCAATTAGTGCCCTGCTTATTTATTTATGATGTACGGACATACTTTGATTAAGACACTGAGTTGCTGCACACTTGAGTCATTCAGAGCGGAGATAATTAGCTTTTTTTTGTTGACTTAAATCCACATGGATGAAGGTTTGTTCTTGATTGCAAGTGTAAATTCAATTGCTTTACTTTGTATTATATTTAATATATTAAGTATATTAATATTTCCATAGAGCTAGTAATCATTTGGTCAGAAAATGTTGATCAATGTTTGTCAAACCTGGAAATGAGGATGTTCTCAAATGTCTAGTTTTGTCCAAAAATGTGTTCAGTTTTAATGATTTCTTTGTTATATGGAGCAAAGAATCCAGAACATATTCACATTTAAGATGCTGAAAAACCTAATTCAAGAGTGTGGCCTTTTGTAAGACTCTATAGTTGGTGTTTAAATAGTTAATGAATGTCTTATTTCCTGTCAACTGGGGGGAACCCTGCACTTGATATAAAACACTTCCTAGATACGGAAATCAGTTGCAGATTCAAACAAAACAAAAACACAGCAAACTATTTCTGTTCCATTTCTAAGGAAAGTGCAAAATCATTCACTTTCATCAGTCAAAATCCACTTCCTCATTTGTCTTCTCTGGGAGCATCTGTGTCGCTCAGTCAGCGTCCTCGCCTGATGATTCAGATGGTCATTTTTTGCATAATCTCATGAACCCAATTGCATTATCCTCACAAATGTAATACATTACGCAGTGTTGTTGTAAGGGCTCGTGGGTTACCATGGACACAGCGGAAGCCAAGTGTCCTGTGCTACAAACGTAGGCTACCTCAAGGGTGTCTTTCATGAGCTAATATGACAGACAAAAAAAAGCTGCAAATAATCCCAAAAAACACACAAAACAACCTGTTTCAATCAGTAGTCAGATAATTTTCACATGCTCAATGGCTGACTATGTCCGACCTCCACACAGCTCAACTCTTCAAAGAACCCTGGCTGCCCTGCCCTTGGCAAGGTTACACTTTGCTGTGTGAGCTCATACATTATATTCTAAGAATGACTCCTCATCTGATGCATGACCCTGCAAAGCATTACCGCCCCCCCGCCCAACCACACAGTTCCCAGGGTCACACAAACTCCTTCACCTTATTGTGACAGAGCACAGCTGCTGAGAATGACAACGAGACTGAAGACACAGTCGAGTGAAAGCTGTTTGACTTCCAGTGTAGACCAGAGCTCATCCTCAGGGACAGGGTGGGGGGCATGGGCTGTATATCCGGAAGGAGTAAAACCACTGGTCCTGACTGTAAAGACGCCGCCAGCTAAGGTGGTTTTGGGGATCTGATTAAAACACACTTCCTGTAACGCTCTTTCAAGATGTTTTCGGGAGTCCCAAAACTGCTGCCTTCATGTGCACAGGAACGGCCCCTTGCAGCGTGATCCAGTGAGAAATTGGGAGATAATTTTCAGACACGAGTTCCAGAGTGCCTTTGCAGCAAGAAGACTCTGTTTGCAACCAGGTCCGAAAAAGGGCCTTTCTGCATGGAGTTTACATGTTCTCCATGTATGTATGTGGGTTTCCTCCCACAGTCCAAAAACATGCAAAATGGGGATTAGGTAAATTGGACACTCTAAATTGACAGAAGGTGTGAGAGTGTGAGAGTAAACGGTTGTTCGTGACCCTCATGTGGAGGATAAAGCAGGATAAGACAGGTGGATGGATGGAGTTTCCGAGTGGAGGCAACTTTTGACAATTCAAGATGGCAGAGAGTAAGACGAGTTTTGTCACAAATTATAAATAATTCCTTCATTGTTGATTGTGTACAAATGTTAATGTTTATCTACTTACACTTCATGTTTATGTTATAAAATGTTGTTACTGTTTGGTTTTAACACAAGAAGCAGTTATGGGTGGACCATGTGTCAGCCATTTTCCATTTCGCAAGCACTTGAAAAGGGGCTGAAAGATTCTGAGTAAATTTGATTTTTTTTTGACAGGAATTGCGATTGCGATATGATTTGCGATATCAGAGGGAATGGTCATCTTTACGTCATTATTGTAAAGATGATCACAGATCGTCACAGTAACCCATCATTTGGGTTGCTGTGTGATATTTGTGCAGATCTGTGAGAAACAAAGACATTCTCTTCAGTCCGCACAATAAGACGCTGCTGATCGAGACACTAATTCATCTAAAATGACTTTGACACACATTTTGGCTTCAACAAATATTGAGCCTCCTACATTTTTGAAAATTGCATTAGGCTTTATTACGATTTTGGATAACACTTGAACATAACGCACTTGTAGAGTGTGTGTGTGTGTGTGAAGTATCATCTTTCCGATAGAACCTGAAGGCATCATAAAACAAACAATTTACGACTTTCTTTAACTTTAAATCATGAGCAAAAATCTATATTTATATGATTTCTCTGACTATCTGACTGTGTGTTTGCAGTGAAGCAGCTTTTACTTTGTCTGACCGTATCACTTCAACAGACTGAGCGAGACCTCATAAATCATTCAAAGCTCAAATCAGTCCTGAGGCTCCATCATCAACACCCTCAGTAATAATGCAAACAAACACACACAAACACTCTCAAGCACATAAACACAAATTAAAAGTCGGAGAGAATCGAGGCTGGGCCTTTTGTGTAACCGAGGGCCAACCATTTGTCTATCCAGAGGCACTATTGTATATCCTCAGGCCACACTCTCTGTGACCAGCGTGTGTGTCAGCCATAGGGAGCATGACGGTGCATGCCAGTGACTCACATGCTAATCTTTTCGGCTCTTCACCACCCATTTCTACAAGGTGTGTCTGCACTGTGAGGTGTCTATGTGTATGTGTGTGGGGGGTGTTACTATAGTCTGGACAGGTAACCATCATTTACGGGATTAACTGGAAATTCTGGCGTTTCCTCTGTTTCCATACACACAACTCAGTAAATAAGGGAAGTGCAGTATTTATGTGACAACACTGGACTGAGCATGAAAACATTAACATTAAAAATAAGACAAATTCATGGACAGAAACAGCTTAAATGTACAGTTCAACTGTTCCTTTCCTTGACTGGTGAACAGAAGCATAACTAGCAGAATTTCTCTCATTCGTCTGTATTTGTTTTGTTATGTTTTTTTAAGAAGTGACACAGTGATGGGACATCAGAACAAACTGTTCATATTGTCTACAAATAACACAAAACAATAAAAGCTTAGTGCATTTGGGCACTTTTAAAAAAATATATATATATATATATACATTTTAGTCACATAACAGATAATTATTCTGATGGTCATTATAACCAAGGTACATTTTGGACTGTTGTACTGTTTACCCTTTGAGCTCCGGGAATTTGTTACGACCATCAGTTCATTAACCCCAAAGAATAAAATCAATTAAAGGTGCATTATGTAATAAATCTAAAGCAACTGGCCATAAAATCCTCCTAATATGTCACAGAGACTCAGGAATAATGTTCATATAACAAACTGAACTCACCAACAACAACAGTACAGAAAAAATATTTGCATTAAAAAAAATATTTTGCAGATTGCAAATGCCGAGCAACCACGGGTTGCCAGTTACGTCAGAAAACGAAACCTAAAAGACCTCGGTATTTTGAATTTGAATGTAGTAACTGTTTTTGGTCACATTCTTACATATGGCACCTTTAACTTTAAAAATAATTATGGTTAGTTACAGTTAATTTAGTACAGGTAGTGATGACTGACTAGTGAAATAAATAAGTATGCCATTCCTATAACTCATTATATACAGTTTTTTGTCCTGTAAGAGAAAAATATCTAGATTTATGGACAAATCAAACACTGTCTAACTCATGTTTACCCAGACTTTAGTGTGATAAAGTCCCCACAGGTATAGAAGGACCACCGTGATTTGTTCACCAGGGTAAAGTTGCAGCTTCCTCACTATTTCCATGTTGCCACGCAGCATAACATTACTGTTCCCACCCATTCAGAGGCAAAAAACCCTCCACAGCAGCTCTGCTCCACGGAACAAATAACCGCACACTTACAGGAGATGCAGCAAAAAGTCGAAGTGAGCATCATATTCCTCTTTCCACATCGTCGCTCAGGTCTGGGAAAAGCAGCGGTGAAAGGCGCGCTTCTCTCCCAGCGCCTCATCATCCAGCAGCCGCTACAATCTGCATCGTCCCCGGCTCGTTTACTCCACCTCGACCCCAATCTGATTACTTCAAAGCGGAAGTCTGATCATCATATAATTACAGTGTAAACGGGAAGGTCGCGTTATTTCTCCACCTCAGTGTCAACACACACACACACACAGAGTTTTTTCCTCAAAGTTTGACTAGAAGCTCAGAGGAGAGAGAGCGGATGTGAAGGGCGGAGCCTGCGACTTTTCCTGATGAATTACACTGCTGCTGCTGCTGCTGCTGCTCCACAATGGCCCCGACTTCCTCTGCTTTAAAGCGATAGTTGGGGGCTTGTGCGAGGCTACGTTCACATTAGCAGACAAGATTGTACAATTCCGATTTAATACAGATCAGATTGGACAAGTCACATTCATAAACCCCAAGTGACTTACAGGTCAATGGTGACAATGTTTAAGTGCATGTGTGTGCACAGAAAGCCATATGGAAAAGCCATTTTCACTCCTGTCACATGGCCACATATCAGGCATATATATGATCCAGGACCACATTCTGAATTGACGATTGGATTTCTGTGTCCACAGATCCCTGGAGTCGCCTCCATCCATCCATCAATCCATCGTCTACAACTTTATCCTCCCTGGTCTCTCTCTTCTCTCTCTACCTCACCTCCCTCTTGTCCTTTCTCTCCCCTTGACACTAATTCATCTAACATGATATTTGACACACAAATTGGCTTTAACAAACGCCTCCTGCCATTTGAAAACTGCAGTAGGCTGAATTGAGATTTCGATATCATTTCGATGAATTGTTCAGCCTTACAGTTGAAAGTAACACACTCGTAGTACAGTTTCTTTAACTTTCACACAGAGGCAAAAATCTATATGTCTGACATTTATTGTGATAATTATTCATAGCGATGTGTTTGCAGTGAAACTGCTTTTACTTTGTCTGACTGTATCAATTCAACAGACTGAGTGAGACCTCCACTTGAGACCTGCTGGTCTTTCTCTTCCAACTCTTCTATTTTTCTCTCTCCACTGATGCCTGGCCGGCATAGATTTTATAAGGTGAGCTCTTTGTCGACACTGTCCCATGACACACATGCACATGACATATTTGTGCATAGGACACTGCATTGTCTTCCAATTACATTAACAGCTTCACCAAAAACTCTATCCATAACCTAAACCATAATGCCAAATTCACATCTAACCCCTGACAATACCTGGGCCTCAGACCAGGTTTTGGCCCACATGACGTCTACTGGACCTGAAAAAGCAACAAAGCTCCTAAAGAAGAAGCTAAAATGCAAACACGCTGACTCACAGAGGGATACTTTTAATTCAACAACTAAATCCCTCCTTCCTCTTTCTAACAAGATGGAAAGCAGAAGAAGACAAAGAACAGAGGACATATATAAACAGCTCTTGGGTCACAAGTGTAATACTTGGTGGTGGTAAATGAAAATAAAGATCATGTTTGATTAGTATTAACAGACCTGTGATGATGTCCTTACTGTAACCTACTACTGAAGCCTTGTTTTTACAGATTTTCAGTCAGCAATGGGACTGGAATTGGCTTTTTTTTTATTTGCACCAATAATTCTCTGCTGAGAAAAACTGGTCAAACATCTGTGTTTTTGAGCAGCTTAGTGCCATGACTCATGGACAACCTTTATCATGAACACACAAAGCACAGCATAATTTATAAACCTGCTCATAAACAGATGTGATCTTGTCTCAGCAGCCAACACAAGGGAAAAACTGACTTAGCCGCTGTAGTTACCTGGAAGAGGAGACACACACAGGGCGAGATACGGACGGTTTTTGCAGGATATTAAAATAAAAGCCTTACTTTTATCATTCTCTGTCAGTCATATAGGTGTAAAGTATAGGTGCAATAATCAAAAGGGCTGAACAAATGATTGTTTTAAAATTGAAATCACAATTTTAAACAATGCTAGTAGCAAAAATGTCACAACTGTCACTATTCTGTATTTTTGATTGCTCTGTGCCAATTAAAAATGTAATTCATACTTTAGATGTTGGACGCAATTCATAAATGGTTAATATTCTGATGGTGTGTCATGGGGCATTGCTCCATCAAGTTTTACACGTCTAAAGGAGGATTTCCACTAGGTGCGTTACGGTTTTGCTTCGTCCTCTGCCCGGCAGTGTGTGTTTTATTTTGAAAGGAGGGCGGAAGTGTTTTACTTTGATTGTGTGTCAGATTTGTTGTCTGGTGCGATCTGCTCTGTTGAGCTTGGCGCAACTCAGCAGCGACAAACGTCAAAAATAGAACTGCAACCTATCGAAAGCGCTGCGGCACGGTGAGCTGCTTCTGGGACGCTGCTGAGACGCGCAAAGACGACCGAGCCACTGACGTGCCGCGGCTGTAACGTGCCCAGTGGAAATCCGCAGTGAATATTGAAATGGTTAGAAATAAATGTTGCAGATAAAATCACAAAAGAATACACTGACCCAAATCATTCAGGTCCGATATTAAACATCCAGCATAGCAAGATGTCAGGAAACAATGTAAATATATAGTTTAGTGTTAATGTCTTGTTATCAGGCTTCTGTTTTGGCAGCTGTCCATTAGAGACACTGGAGTCGTATATGAATATGCTGTATATTACAAATGCAACCATTATTATTTTATCATGTTCTATTTCATCTTCAATTGTGTCTGTTAATTCTTCTTTTACCCCATTTCACTTCCTGTTCTGACTGTTACTGTTTAAATGAATAATAACACATATCAGTTTGGATGGTTGTGTGTGGGGGGGGGGGTAATAGGTTGTTTTTCCTTCATTATTATATTTTCATCCTGTGAAGCACATTGAGCTGCATTGTCATGTATGAAAGCGCTATAAACTAGTCTCATTTATTGATTGCTTGAAATTAGGTTGTTTACCATGTTCCCAAGATGAGCAAATTCAAACACTCACCCCATCATATTTATATGACCTTGAGCACAGCAATAGATACAACAAGTAATAATGAAAAGCATGGCAGTGATAGTAAAAGCATGTTTAAGGCAGTTCAAACGTCCAACTACAGACAATTCTCTGGATTTACTTCCAAAAAGAAGATTGTTGTTTGGGCTGAAGAGGCTTAAAGGGTTATAAACATGGACAAAACACATGTGCAACCCCAATTTATCTTGTTTTGGTGTGACGTGCTGGTCCATTCAGCGCCGTTTCACTGTCATTTCCAAATCTATTATGTTTACTTTGTTAATATTGGTGACACGCGCACACACACACACACACACACACACACACACACACACACACACACACACACACACACACACACACACAGGAGTGAGACATAACAAAATAAAACCACCTACTCAACATCAGACAGTGAACAATGACCTCTTTGAGCAAGGGTGAGACCAATATTGCGTTCAGGTGTGGGACTGCATTTGATGGAACACGAAAACAAACAACTTCATCTGACAAGGTGGATTCAGACAGGCGGAACACGTAGCAACAAATAAGAAATGTGACACAAATGCTGTACAGAGTGTGTCTCTGCATGTGTGTGTTGACAGACGCCTCAGAGGAGCGAAGCCTGTGGTCAGAGGAGCCGCATTCAACAACAGCGTTGGTGGAACACAGTGCATGGGATGTGTCATAAAGCACTGAGTCGAGCTATAAATAATACACAGGGATAAATCTGTCCATGCTGAAATGATTCAGCTACTGTTTGTGTGTCTGTGGTGAGGGCGAAACAAAAAAGGTGTGTGTGTGTGTGTGTGTGTGTGTGTGTGTGTGTGTGTGTGTGTGTGTGTGTGTGCTTCTGCTTGTGTTGCATGTGTGTGTGATTATGAGTGTGTGTGTCCATATCGCTGCTTGAGTGAGAGCCAGGAGAGGATAATCTGCAGGATGTTTCAGCAGCGTTATAGAACCACGCTGAGGGTTTTATTCCCACAGTGACATCCTGAAAGAGTGTGTTCAAGACACACACACACACACACAGACACACACAGACACACACAGAGACCAACAGAAAACAGTGTCTCTCACAGTGTGAGAGCTGGATATGAAGACCTCCAAGTATCCGTGTCATTGAGTAAGCATTAGGAAGCACGAGCATCATCTCTGCACTGTTTTGTTTACACATGCATGCTGCTGGTCCATGTGTGTGTGAGCGCTTCTGCACTCGACACAGTGTATATGAAAGAGATTAGTGCACACACACACAGAGGAGCTGCTTCTCTGATATGGAAAAAAACTGCCTCTGCCTTTTATCAGCTGGGCTTAGATGTGGTGCGCTTAGAAGCCATGGGGAGGACCATACACACACACACACACACACACACACAGCATGTCATGTTCACCCCTGCACATATACCACACATAAAGAAACACATGTGCAGCCATATATACTGCACACACATATATGAATAAAAGGCAGCCATAATTGTGCAAATATCCTAAGTATACTGTGACTGTTGATTCTGTTTGTGCTTCGATATGTACGATAGTCACATTAGTGTCGGTGTGCTTTCTTAACTCATAATGCATTTCTGAGTGTGTGAATGTGTGAGCCTCAACTAGCTGACTATAAACAGACAGACAGGGTTGAGACCACTTGTTTGTGTCCAATACTGATCAACTTTGACCATCTGAAATCAGGCTCTTTACAAAATTACACCGATCTATTTTGCTTTCATCTTAAAACAAGGCAATCAGAGATGGCAGACTTCACCCCATTCACACAACAAGCCTCTGTCGGCCTCTGTTGGTCATATTAGGAAGTGCCTCTTAAAAGAATCGCAATGGAGAATCGTTAGGAACCGGAATCGAAACAAGGAATCGGAATCATTCCAATTCAAACGATGCCCAACCCTACACTCTTAGAAATAAAAGTGCTAATTAGAACCATATAAGGTTCTTCAGCTTGTCCTCATAGGAGAACCCTTTTTATAAAGGTTCCAATTGGAACCGTTTTGGAGGGTTCCACCAAGAACCCTTTTAAAACCCTTTATTCAGGAAAGGGGTTTTAAAGGGTTCTCTGGATCAAAATGGTTCCTACTGGAACCATTAGAGTTACCAAGAACCCTTAAAACCCTTTGGTTTTTCAGAAGCAAATGATTCCAAGTAGAACCTCAACTCTTGTAGAAGGACCCTTTTTGGAACCCTTATTTCTAAGAGTGTACTCACAAGCATCTCTTATTAACATTCTCTCATAACAGCCTGTGCTTAAGGAACAATTTACGTGATATACAAACCGATATCCGATCCAGTGAGTTTGACCTGTATCAGACCCATGTCAAAACTGAATATCATATTAGCTGATCCCTAACAGACAGAAACAAAGTGTGTTCGCAGCAGTTTTAGCAGCTTTGTTCAACTTTAACCTTGGTATCAGTCCCACAGGGAACAGAGGGAGTGTGAGTTTGAGACTGATGGCCTAATTAACATAATGAACATGTTACTGACAGTCTAATCTGCCAACACACTGATGAACTACAGCCTGAATCACCTGAGAACTAAAATGGTGGATTGCTGAATAAGAGCCTCACACTACAGCACCACCGACTATTAGAGTGAAAACCTTCACCTCTTATTCCCTCGTGTTACATGTCATGTCTGCAAAACATCCCCGTGACCAGCTGCCTACACTTCACATCCCTTATAGCACTGATGTCAGAATAATCAGCAGGAAGAGCATCTACAGGAAGAAGAAGTTGGCTGAGGTAATATTACAAACTCCCCACACCCAGTGCCATCATCACAGCTCTGAGGGTTATTAAAGTTGCAGCCTGAATTTGTGCATTCGCTGGGGATGTAAGAACACATTAAAGCAACGTCTGCAAGACATCAAATTCTGTCTGGATATTTGAGTTTGATGGAACTCTGCTCGCCATGTTTGTTTAAAAACACAGTGAGAGCATAAGGCAGACTCAAGGTGTAAAGATGACAGTGTTGGTCTGCTGCTCCTCCAGTTTGGGCCAGACTGAAATATAAGTTAAAGGAAACTTAATTAATCCCCATGTGAAATTCGTACTCTGCATTTTACCCAACTTTCCTAAAACTAGGAGTAGTGGTGCAGCCATGAAGCAGCACCGAGGGACCAGCTGACAAGAGCATTATTACCCTGATACATGTGTTGATGGTCGGAGGAAACTGGACCATCCAGAGAATATCTAAACATTTTTGGATAGATTCAGTTTTGTTGTCACATACACGTCAGAAAGAACTGTCATAACGTCCATGAGTTACAACCTTTTCAGATTAAAAAAAGAAAAGCTTATTTTTAAGGGAAAAAAACAACCTAACCCATAAACTAAATAAATGCCAATAAATGTCAGTCTGCCAAGCTGACAAGTGACTAACTTGCCATTTTTAAATGTGTTGATCTGCAGCTGCTCTGCCCTGCAGTGAAAAAGACGAGTTGTCCATGACGCGGCGGTGCCAAAATGTCTCACTGTGACACTTCTGTGGCGACCCACAGGCAAGAATGGAGGACGGTGGAGGAGAGAAATGAGCGATAAGAGGCAGCAGCAGCACGACAGCAGCCAAGCAGGGGAAATGGAAAAGAAGGTGATGCTAAAAAGAAAGGAGGGAGGGCGGGGGGGGGGGGGGGCAACAGGAGATGAGATAGAGTGAGATGAGCCAGATAAAAGTGGAGGAGCGAGTGGAGGCAGGAGGTGAGACGGAGCAAACAAAGGGATGAAGGGACAGAGTGAAGGAAAGAGAAAAACGCAAGGAAAAGCACGAACAGACTAACATGGATGAGATAATGTACTTTGTGTAGTAAGTAGACATTACGTTGAAAAACAGCACAGTGGGCAGCTTTTATTGCTTTTATGAATAATTGCACTTTGACACCTCCGTTTCACAGATGCAATAGATCACTAACAGCTTCTGAGGTTTGGATGAAATGCAATTTAACTGCCTGTTTGTCTTTGCACTATTAGCTGGCTTCTCCGGGGTCCTTTGAATAAGAAAGAATAATCCAGTTATGCTGAGCTTTTGAGTAACAGAAGATATAGGTGGGGGGGGGGGGGGCACATGCCCCATGCTTCAGCTGTGATTGACGTGTTCTAGTAAAAAGTAAAGCTTCTCACTTCTGCCTTTTTCTTTTTCTTTTTTAAATCCTCAAAGATGTTTAATGGATAAATTGGACATTTCAAGTGTCTTCAACACAGACTATCACTTTAAGAAGCACCAGCAGATGTATCCACTCAAGATATTTGAGTGCTCAAAAGCCTGGCTGGTATCGAGTAATGATCACTTACTTACACACACACACACACGTTTGTGCAGCATTCATAATGAGGACACTCATAGACATAATGCATTCCCTAGCTCCTTATGCTAGCATGACACATCACAAGTAAATGCCTAATCCTAACCCTTACCCTGACACTAATCCTTAACCCTCAAAAATCCAAAATGTCCTCACTTTCCCTATGCTTCATAAGTATTTTGGTCCTCACAAAGATTTCCATACAAGAACACACACACACACACATTCGAACACATTCACTCTAAGGCCTTTCTGGGCAGAGGAAAGCCGAAGACGATGATGTCATGACATAAACAATAGCTCATTCAGCTTGGCGATGGTGGTCAGGAAACAAGACCGTGCTTAAAGGACAACATCTGTAGCCTGAGGCGAGAAAAATAGGAGCAGGGGGAGCAGACGTACAAAAAAAAAACTCCAAAAAAAAACCCTCCGTTCAGCTCATAACTCTGACTGAGCTTTGGAAGCACCAGGAGAGTCTAAGAACAAATCCCAGCGGTTAACTGAACAGATCATGTTGGAGGTCTGTGCATCTATTTGACATTCCAGTCGTTGTGTAACTGTAGAAACTGTGCAGGGGGTTAGCGTTAGCGGAGCGCCACATGGATTTCACACGGATGCAGTTCAGGCTTCATGGCGTTCTCCCTGCAACCACGTTCAACTCCAGTGGCTCAGCACTGTCTTCTTTTGTCTCCTTGGTGCTATTAAGGTAATTAGATGTAGGAAAGTAGTGTCAGCTGTTGCCATACTCCCAGAATTCCTTGGGGTCCCAGCACATGACAAATAGAGTGAATGAGTTAGCGATGGCAGCGTCGTAAAATAAAATCTCACCGTCGTAAATGTCAGCTGGTTATCTGAGACTAAGCAGACGACACGTTTGTTATGTGAGACGTTATATTGACACCTATATATGCCTGGATACATTTTAAATAATATGAAATCAATACGTCCTACAGTTTGTGTGTGTGTGTACATTCAAGGATAAACCTCCTGCAATTCAGCACAGCACTGACTTTATCTCTCCCTACTGTGCATGTATGCTTTAATTAAATGGGCGAAGCAAGCGGGACAATGTGCAGCACTGACTCGCTGAGTTTATCAGACTCACGACTATAAAGACAAACATTGGAAGGAGTTGTTTATATATATATATATATATGTATACATATACAACAGTTGAACTTAAACAATCCCGCTGACTCCATTAAAATGTAAACAGCCTGCTGTTTGCTTGTTGCTGTTCAAGTGTGTTGGGCAAATGTAATGTTCATGCTGAGTTATCCAGCTGTGCTTCTTTTTCCACATGACAGATTTTTTTTGGAATGTCAAGAGCTTAGATTTGTTTTTGTTTTTTTAATCCATAATGTAATTTTTTTTATCTTCACAGCATATTTAGACAAGCAAGTTAATTTTGAAGAGCCAGATTACCACATTAAACCACCCCACTATGAACTCACAGCTGGTGCTCACGCCACCTGCTGGTTAAACCAAGGTCACACCATAGCGTAGTTGACCTGGTAGCAGCAGGACACAATGCAGTCTGTTAACTCCACATTCATTTAAAGTAATTATAAAATCAAACATGCTGTAGGCATTTAAAAAAAAACAACATGCTACTGACACTGTTGAGTTTTGAGAAATGTACGTCGTTCAGAGTGTGAATGAAAAAGATGAGTATTTCTAATCTGAAAACAAAAGTGAGTATGATTTCCCGCCCACGACACTGAACAGGAAACGTGATAGAAGTTTCATTATATTAAAAATATCCCAAGGTGCAATAACGGTAAGAGACAATTAAATCACAATTTCATCATACCATGTAATTTTCACTCTAAGTGAGACTCCTATTAGTTTCTTCTGAACACATCTAAGATCAGAGGATGTTCTTTTGATCCCTGTAGGCTCTAGTTGGAAAATGACTGCCATTTTTAACACCAACCATTTTCCTTCACGATTTAGGGTAACGTGAAAAAGGTCACAGTAAGAATCCACACCAATGAATCCAAGCAAACCCATGAAAGTATCTTAACTTCGTCTGTGGACCAGGATTGTGCTAAACTTACATGCTGCAGGTGAACTTCTCTCACCTCACCCTTCCCTCCCAAGTGTGTTGGAAAATGAAACCTTCAGTTAGGTTAGGTGTACAAAACAAAGTGGGTCCAAAATTGCAGCTGCCTAGGCTTATAAATATAAAAGTCTCATTATGGGCTAATGGAAAACAACACTTCATACAATCAGGTGATTGTACACATAAAAACATTATTTTAATTTCGGATAAATGGGGAGGGGAAATAGTCCTCCCCCCCATTTATCCAAAATTAAAATAATGTTGCCTCAATTTTACACACTGGACCTTTATGGGTGTAAAAAAAAATACTTTTTACAATGTTTCTGTCTTACCTGACAGAGTTGACCATGGCTCCACAGCTGTCCATGGCTTCCTGAGAGTCTGCATGGTATCCGTTAGGGATGGCCCAGCGTCCAGGCTGGCTCAGTACAAACTCTGACCTGCTCCCTGGTATGGTGGTCCTCAGTGGGCTTCCTCCTCCTCCTCCTCCAGCCATGGCTCCAGCTCCAGGGACCTTGCTCTCCCCTGTGTAGAGATCAGCACCTGGGGCGTCTGGTCCAGCCTCGGCCCCTTCTTGCTCCTGAACAGTTTCCAGCTCCAGCTCCAAAGGTTCCGGACCCTGTAGCAGTGCCCTCTGTTGGATGAGCGGCGTCAGCGGCGCCTCAAAGCTGACGCAACTGTCCGTCTCATCTGTGAGTGAAAGCACATCCAGAGAGTCCAGGCTGCTGTAGCAGGTCCCGCCTCTCAGCAGGGCAGACTCTACGATGCGCTCGAATGTGGAGCTGAAGCCATCTTTGTTGTCCACCTTGCTTCTCTCCCTCTCCTCTTCTTCCTCCTCCTCTTCGTCCTGAACATCAACCTGCTCAACAATCTGTTCAAACACTGAGCTGAAGCTGTCCTGGTTTTCTCTTCCCTCTCCCTCTTTCTGCTCCTCTTCCTCCTCTTCGTCCTCCACCTCTGTGTCAGCTTGTTCTACATTCATCTCAAAGTTGGAGCTGAAAGCGTCCAGGTGTGCATGAGTAGCTCCTCCGTCGCCTCCCTCGTCTTCCTCGACAGCGTCATCCTCGTCGCCATTCTCACCTATGCCATTTGCCAGTCTGCATCAACAGGAAGCAGAGGAAAGTGTGAAATTATATTTAGCTTATGACTTAAACATACGGCAGTCACTTTTGTTGAGGGCGGTGCACATTATAAAGAAGATATTCACTGCTCAAAGGATTTTTATTCAGTATTGTGTGGACAATGGGCAGATATTTCAGGTTGGATGGCCACAGTGACAAGTGAAGCAAGAGGGAAAATGAAAAAGCACAGTCCAATTTGCAACTCTGAATAGATGGAAGCTTTTGTCCCCTCTAGCGTTTCATCCCCTTTAATTTAAAAGAATATGAATGTACTGAAGCGATGTGGGTTATTTGCTGCTGATGGACTAGAATAACCCATCAAATGAGTTGCATCAAAAGCGTGTAAATCTATAACAATTACTGCATATTAGGGTATGTTTCTGTGTGTATGTGTGAAAAGAACTGCATATCCATACACGTGTACAGTACATCACACACACAAACTTTTTACAGTGGTTAGAAAATTGATTGGGTCGTCCAGCTCCTCAGAAATGAGATGATGTTTGTTTTCCATTCGTTTGAGGCTTTTTTTTTTTTTTTTTTGCCTTTTCATTTTGTAAAATGCTGGTAAAGCACATTAGACTAATTATGTACTGGAGAACCACACAATGCAACGCCATTAAAAGTATTCAGTTTGGAGAAACCAGTGGAAAAACATAAACACAGTCTGCCCACACACAAATTAAGTCCTATGTTATTAAAAAAAGAGTGAGCCTTGAGAAGGTCGTGACTACAGTTATGTGGTGATTGCACTCTATTGATCAAACTAAAGGCTCGTGTGATAGTCACATGTGTAATTATGGTAAACAGTTTTAACTTCAGATCACATTTGACACCTTAAGATTTTCACACCCTGACAGTGATGGAGTAAGGATGATGTACTAACCGCCCATCTTGTTGAGGGTGTGTTATCTCCTCTGTAGACTGTAGCATCCCCTGGTTTTCTTTCCCCTCCTCTTCCTCTTTCATCTCCACATGTGTTGCTGCCTCCTCCACCTCTGGATTCATGCATCCTTCCCCTCTTGTGCCATCACTCTCTCCCTTCACCTCTTCGTCTGCCTGTTGAGCTTCATCTCCATCGCCTCCTACCCTCTCCTTTTTCATCTCAAGCTCTCCTCCCGTTGCGCTCCCCTCTCCATCCCCACGCGTCTCCTCATCTCCCTCTCCGATCTCGTCTCGTCGTTTCCCCTCCTCTGTGTCGTCCTTCACTGCGACCCCCAGCTTGTAGTGGTGGGTCTCTGTAGGTGAGTCGCTGGTGGCAGTGGTGGATGTACTGGCCTCCGCTTGGTTCTCTGGTGGGGTGGGAGAGGGCAGATCCTGCCCCTCCTGGGTCATGGTGGTCTTCACACTGAGAGGAGGCGTCTGTCCACTCAGGCTTTGAGGAGCGGCAGTGGCAGATCAGCAACCTGGGAGAGAAAAGACAGAAGAGAGAAAAAAATCAGCAAAAAATTGAATCGCCTATATACATCGAGGAGGAGGGGAGGCGGTTTTATAAATGACTACATTAACTATGGCAGATAATGATATAGCCATTTGGTTATTTCTAGTCTAAATTGAGAGGTCACCTTGAACGAAAGAGCAGCTGTGTGCTTCAAGGTGTGTGTGTGTGTGCTACAGATACAGAGATACATATGGCTGGAACACTTTGTTTTTGCACCATATGATCCAAAAACACCTCTGAAAGACAGGTAGGAAAAGGTAAATAGAGAAAGCAGAGACACAGGCAGACAAAGAGAGATTTCTTTAATAAAGAGCAGAAGACTCTGGCCAGCTCATCCACTCTCTCAGTATCTAACAACATGTTTCCAGCTCTGCACTAATTATGCTTTATCTAAATGAGTAGAGCGAGATCTGAACACATATCCTCTGTGACTCCCTGCACTGTCAAGACCTTCTCTGTGCAGCAGGTACACTGAGCTCCTCACTGAGACCCAAGGGCAAATGCTAATGAGCTGCTCTCAATTACTGTTCTGCTGAGCTGGTTATACGTGAATTAATGTTGGCTTATGATTTGTTGTTCTTTTTTTTATCCCTCGCTCTGAAAAATGAGGCAGATACAAGTGAAACAAATCATATTCAAGAACTGTGTGACGAGTTAAGTGTAATCAGACGGACAGATAGAAAAATTACAGTTTTGGTGAAGGATTAATAGTTTAAGTCTTTCTGACTGCAAAATACTGATGAGGATTTATGACCATCCTATCATCATAAACGTGTGCTCGGCATTTTTATTACAGGATTATTCAAATAATAAAGAAATACTTGATCATGTCATGGTGAAGATAATATGGTTGAAAACAAATAATGAGAAGCAGTGTATACATGTATCCATGCACGACACAGTAGGAGAGAAAATATTGCACTTAAAGCTCACGTAGAGTGGTTCTGTTACACATATATGTTAGTCAGGAGGTCTACTTACATACATTAACTTGTTTTTATGGTCAAAAACCTCCTAGTTGCTATAAACGAGCCGATAGAAATCCTCTTTTCTGACGCTGTTCCCCAGCCAAGATATTTCAGACTCAACTCTCGCACCCAGAAGACAGACTGTCTTGTGATTGGCCAATACCTGGAAGGGACATATTCAGCACCCGCTCTCAGAAGCGCAGCTCCCCCCTCTGGAACGGTGGATGCACTGCTACTCATTATCAAAACATTGTTTTAACAATGTTTAAAAATAGCTTCTTCACGACTACCCGCCGCAGTCCCTTTTATGACTTTGACCCGGAGTCAGACTCAGAGTCAGAAGACACTGTCGCTCGTGAAACACCTCCACAACAGACGTTATTCTTCTTCTGTGGTTCAATGTACGCAATCGGATGTACCCGGACTAGTGCCCGGAGCAGGACAATCTGCTGTTGCGGAGAACCGTTGTTTACGTAACCAGAAGGGAGATCTCACTGAGCCTGAGATTACAATACAATACATCGTTCTCAGCAATGGCTGAACTGTTCGTTTTGAACCCTCAGGGCTTCTTAAACAAGGTAATGACGCAGATACACACTAAAAAACAGCGTTAATTGGAACTTCCGGTCTAGGTCCGCTTTAATTGTGATTTTAAAGGGGTCATATATACCCTATTTCTCCAAGTTAAACTCAATCCCTGGTGTCCTAATGAACATGTCTGTGACATGCTTTGGTCAAAATACCATAAGGATGAAGAACCACAGCAGTTCAATCACCCTGCCAAAACAGTCCTGTTCAGAACGCTCTGTTTAGTATTATCTCTTTAGGTCCATAAAAAAAGTAATGTCCCTTAATGGCATCAGCCACAGAGGCTACTGGGAGCTAACAGCAGTTAGCATTTGGAAAGGTAATAATTTGCAGGCTCTAGCAGACACATTGCCATCATATATAACATGTATCCACTGGACAGAAACATCTTCTGAGTCTGGAAGTTTGTGTAGAACTCTGTGCTGCACTGTGGAGCCAAAAATAGAACTTTTCGTGGACTTCACGGATTTCCGGTTTTCGGATACTGTTGCCCTCGCCAGCACTCTTGCATTTTTTTTCCTCTTGTTTTACAGACAAGGCGGAGCTCCGTGAGACAACAATTCCAGGAGTGCATTGTGACGTCCCGATGAGTGTGAAAGTCAACATTGTGTGTTTTATCTCCTGTACTTGTGGAAGAACCACAAAAACATGATTGAGTCATCTTTTTTCACACTTTGCCGACTGATAGAACCTCCAGAGTCCCAAATATAAAGATTTACATGATTAAAAAGTTGATTTTGCATAATATGTCCCCTTTAAGTTTTACATTATTTCAATGTTGTATCAATTTAAGTAAAAGAACATATAATGATGCAGATTTTACAAAGTGCTGTCTCTGTTGCCCTGTCTGTCAGGCCCAAACAGCGTCCTCAAACACTCCAGATCTCTGCCCTCTGCTGAATCATCGGCAGCAGGGGATCTGCAGCACAACTGCAGTAAAATATTTACAGGGGTTCAAAGAATTTTATGACGGCATAGTACAGATGCAGGTTAGGCTGCTGTGTTCTGCCAAAAAAAAATCAGCAGTTTCTCAGAGGGAATACGACGAAGCCCAGTATTATTCTTGATTTGCAGAAAAACACGGATCAATGAGAAGAGAGGGAAGGTGTGTGGCAGGTTAGGGATGTGAGCCAAACCTGTTTCTATGATGTTACAAGTGCTTTGGCTATACAGGACGACACCACAGGCCCAATAAATGTTTCATCAGAGGTCCAACAGGATGATGCAAAACCCACACAGCCAGGAAGGTTGTCACAGCATTACGGGAGACTTTTCTCCCACCCCTTTTTTTTTTAGGACATTACATTGTTGCTGAGTGTTCACAGATGCTGATACTGATGAAGCAGACGACAACAAAGCCAAAAGGAAGCCAGCAAACGCCTTTGCTGAGGGAACTTACTGTCCTTCACACATTAAAATACAAGTAAAGCTTTAAAAAAATACAGTGCAGCATCATCAGCCTTTGCGCCTCTAATCCCTCTCACTCAAACTGCTGCTGAAAAGAGTGATAATCTTAAAGGCTGCTCTGACTGATCCCTCAATAAATTATATCAGCCAAGTCATGATTCAGTTTTTAATGTGTTTGTTTCTTCTCTGAAAGAGGAGACACTGGAAAAAAGAATGCATCTTGTTCTGTGATGTATGACAGAGAAGGGTTGAAAGATTTGAGCATGAAGATATTGTGATTAAATACATGGGAGAGATGACATAAGGCACTACAGTATGAATATATTCATTGAACATAGGACAAGCAAAAATAGAATAATTATGGCCTATGCAGTTTTATAATTGCATCATTTTTATTTATTATTTAGCCCCATCATGCAGCACCGTAGTATATGTATACTGTAAGACTGCATCATCACAGTGGAACGTGCACTTGAGCGTGAATAAATCTGAAAGATGTTTATGCATAAATCACTGGGTGATTAGCATGAGCTCAAATAATCCTGAACGCAGCTCGTGAATATTTGCAACACATTTCCACCTGAGTAGTTGGCAGCTCATGTTCATGCGCATGGACTCTGCATATATGCAAACAAGCACCATTTGCATCCATTCAAGCAATTACCCAAAGACGCATTTGCTCAATGTAACACGTCAAACAAATACATGCACACACACAAACAAAATTGTGACAGATCTCTAAAAATGGAAACACTGAACAGGTCTCTCACTCCCTCTCTCTCTCTCTCTCTCTCTCTCTTTGTCCCCACCATCCTGTTTTTTCCTTCTCTCTTTCCTTCTCTTTCTTACAGTCGAACCCAGCGCTCCCTTTTCTCTGAGGTAAACGGGTCTTAGCCAGCAGAAAAAACAGCAAGACGGTATAAAGTGAGCAGCAGCTCTGTGAAGAGGCTGAAGGAGAGAAGGCAGACATGCTCAGACACTCAGACGAAACACAGCCAGTGTGCGCGCGTGTGTGCGTGTGTTTAGAGTGGGTATGTCTTTGTGTCTTTGTGTATACAATGGCTATCAGCAGAGAGACTTATTGCATTCTACTTTTGTCAGCAGAACACTGGGGTTCTTAAGCCTTATCAATTTCCTTTAATTGCGATCAGACCATCTGCCAATCATGTCAGCGCACACACACACACACATTTGTACAGCAATCTTGGTGAGGACACTCATAGACACAATGTCCCTAACCTCTTTACCGTAATCTTAACCATCACAACTAAACGGTTAACCCCAACCTTTAACCTTTAGGCTTTACATTAACCTAACTCTAACCCTAAAACTCAGTGTAAACCCTTAAAAAGTTATTTAAAGTTATGAAAAAAAAAAGCCAGCATGACCTCACTAAGTGGCTCATACGTTTATTGGTCCTCACAAAGATGTAAGTGGACTAACACACACACACACACACACACAGGTTTGTACAGCTATCTTTCTTAGGACACTGACTTCTATTCATTAGTCTAAACAAAGTGTTATCCATAACCTTAAACATAACCAGTTAATGCCTAACCCCAACCTTAACCTAACCACAATTCAAATATTAGCCCCAATCTTCACCAGTTCCTGAGGTTCTATCTCAGGTTTGGTCCTAAAGAGGACTACTGGGCCTGAAAAGGATAGTGTTGATGCCAGAAAAGGTCCTAAAAAGGCAACAAATACAGGCACACACACATTTGAAATCTTGCCAACCCAGGCATGTAAACCATCAATCCTGTGAGGATGATGCTGGATAAAAGGCCAGTCACCATTAAATAGCTCTTCGCTGTCTCTTGTGCTTTTTATATCTCGCTCCGTCTTCCTAACTCAGACATAAACATGCACACACACACGCACGCACACACACACACACACACATGCTGCAAAGAGAGAGCACACAGACACCCGCTATGGCGTAATTCATTGATTCCCTGAGACACAGAGCCGCAGTCCGTGGGGAATCTCCAGAGATAAGCATGGCTGATCTCGAAGCCAAAGAAAGAGAAAAAGGTATAGTCTGACTGCAGGCTTCAAAAATATAGGAACAACACTAATTATCCTGATTTATTGCAATTCACAACAGTGTTGCAATAATTTGAAGAATGTGCTTCAAAAAGCCATCAATATGGACGGAACAAATGGGCCTATGTTATAAATCTGATGTTTCATGACTTACATAACCAAAAAAACACTACAAAATGTTACAGTCATGTAATGTTACTAAAACATGTTACTACAAGGCTGTTGACATTACCAACACATGTTGTTGTATGTAGATTATTGATTATTAATAAAGATGATAGGATTTGCTCTGAGGCTCCTGCCAAGGGACAACCAATGCTACACCACACTATACTATACCGCGTACATGGGAGAGGTTTGCACTCTGTTACGTACAAACTCACCTCAAGCATCTTTTTCTGCTTTGTGTTATGAAAATAAAAACACTGACTGACAAATGATACAAGTATCTGGGTTTAAGCCCACTTGAAATTATGTATGAAATCCCCCCACGTCCCACTACATTTTCCTGTCCATCCGTCTGCATTCATCACATGCCACCTGCCAGTGTACAGTCCCTGCTCTTCAAACTCAAACTCCATGGCTTGGTCTTGTAATGCACAAACACATAACAGCTGGATACTTGTGTGCCTTTAAGCATGGCACTTAACACCCTTCCTGTTTTGAGTGGAGTTGCACCGCGGCCAGATGTTAGTGGCCGTTACTGAATGTAAGATGATGCAGTGGAGAGGATTACCCAGGATTCCCTGAGAGTTTACGACTGAGTTACACAATAGGGATGAACATTGGGTAATAAGAAAATATGAAGTGAATCTCCTTAATCCTATCTATCTATCTATCTATCTATCTATCTATCTATCTATCTATCTATCTATCTATCTATCTATCTATCTATCTATCTATCTATCTATCTATCTATCTATCTATCTATCGTCAGGTCCATAAATATTGGGACATCGTTTCTTTTCATTTTGGCTCTATACACCACTACAATGGATTTGAAATTAAACAATCTTTAATTTGAGGGTATTTATATCCAAATCAAGTGAATGCTTGAGCCACAGCCACACCTAATGGTTTTGCTATTTCTCTGTTGGGTTTGTTTTGATTTTTCAGCCTAATGATGGCTTGCTTCACAATCACAGCTCCTTGGATCTCATATTGAGTTAACAGTAACATATTCCAAATGCAAATGTCACTCCTGGAATCAACTCCAGAATGTTTACCTGCTTAATTAAAGCGGACCTAGCCCGGAAGTTCCAATTAACGTTGTTTTTTAACCCTTAGATACGCCTTCAAAAAAGATACGTTAACACACCCAGCACACCAAATGGTGCGCATGAAAATACACAGCTATAAAAATAGTATACTTTTTTTTTTTTTTTTTTTCCAAGTTCCAGATCAACATCTGTTATTTCCATGCATATAAAATATTAATATATATGTTTTATTTTTAACCCTTAAATTGCCAGGTTTATTCATGATGGGTTGCTTGCTTCACTGACAGTCACAGCTCCATGGATCTCATATTGAGTTAACAGTAACATATTCCAAATGCAAATGTCACTCTTGGAATCAACTCCAGACCTTTACCTGCTTAATTAAAGATGAAACAATGAGGGAATAGCCCACACCTGTCCATGAAATAGCTTTTCAGTCGATTGTCCCATTACTTTTGGTCCCCTAAAAAGTGGGAGGCACATATATAGAGTGTTTTAATTCCTACACTGTTCACCTGATTTGGATGTAAATACCCTCATATTAAAGCGCAAAGTGTGCAGTTAAAGCACATCTTGTTCGTTTCATTTCAAACCCATTGGATTGGTGTACAGAGCCAAAAAGAAGAGAATTGTGTCGATGTCCCAATATTTATTGACCTGACTGTATCTACTAGCTATGGAGCTATCAGATAGAGGAATATCTCAGCTCACTTCTCTGCCTGCAGTGCAGACACTTTTTTTTGATGATGCACAATCCTTCACTGGGAGTAAGAGGTGAACAGACAGATCATTAAGCACATTTAACTTGTCTAGCCTCATTACATTTGTAGTGCTGCTGGCACTCATTTTAATCTGAACCATTTGTGCGGCTTTATTGTTCCATGTACCACCATCAAGGGTTTCTTACTGAAAGACACAAGAGGTTTGAAGGACAAACTCCACTGCAACCATTGACTGAACGTTGATTATCTCACACTCTAAAATGTCAGTTGTTAAATGAACACTACGGATAGTATAATAGGTAGCTTTAAAGCACAGGGCAGGTGTTTTGAAGTGTATTGGCATGAGATACTGACACATGTGCCCCTGATGCACCGGTGCCAAATCGACAGCTTGGGACACAAATGCTTGCTCTTACAGCAGGGACACAAAGAAAACTGATTTTAGCTGCTTGACAAAAAAGGCTCACATACTAAAATCAATGCCCATTTAAGTCTTTGATATCATAAGAAAGTGTTTGCCACATTTTCTCACAGTTCGACAGACTGATTTTTGACTGGAGGCTGAGAATTCCAATGCTTTATAATCCACTCACTCACCCCACACCAATGTCTAGTGAGAAAATGTTACATAACAGAGCACAGAGGAGTTGTTGTAACATTGCTGTCTCAATCAGTAAGTTTAGATTTGATGATTTAGTGACATCAGTGTTTGAAACCCTTTGTTCCAATTTACCTTAGAGACACATTTAACAAACACAGCAACAGTAGGCCAGCTGCTCCTGTGTCCTCACAAGCAAAACAAATATGATTTTTCTCTCTGGACTTTGGTGCAGGAGAGTAAACAGTTTATAGAATTCTAAATCTACCTGGAAAAGTCTTGCCAACAGTGAGAAAAAGCAGTACTGTATGTATGCAGGTGTCCCTAGTACCATGGTATCAGTGAGTGTGAGCCTCATTATCTCAGGCTGGTTCTCAGCAGTGCTGACTATGTGTCAGAATACCATATACAGCCAGACTTAAAAAAAAAAACCCTGAACTATCACTTTAAAAACTATAAAACCATCACGATAACGTGAAAATGATTTTCATTAAGAGCAAATTAGTAAGAAGATTCATTTATGAAAATATGCGCTGAAATGATCAGTGATAATCAGCTCTTCATGCTCCTCGTCCCACTTTGTTATGAAACAATACAGTCTTACACTACTAATGACCCACTGACCCTGTTCATAATGTGCAGACCCGGTGCAGCACTGACACTGTAGCACACACACACGCACGCGCACACAAGCATGCACGCGCGCACACACGCCACACACACACACACACACACACACAAAGAGAGAGAGTCCAGATAAGGAGTCACATTACAAAAATACTGTTGTGTTACAAACACAGATGCAGACAGGGAGGAAGAAGAATCATTTCCTGGTTGTTAGCTGGCAACAGGAAAGCAGGAAAATCTGCACTTGGAAGACGTCCAGAGTGTTTTCCTAGCTGAGGCTCTCTGCCTGCCTTCAGGTCACAATAGCAGGACCACAGAGACTGCAACTGAACCACACCAGCCTACTGGAGCGTAGCAGCTCAGCCAGCGCCGCCAAAGCATCCCAATATGTCACTTCTGTGCCATCAAGGTCAACCATCCACTCTCAGTTTGTCACCCTAAATGCTTATATCTAAATTCATGCTCACAGTAATGTGGTGATCTGTCTCCCGAGGCACCTCCATTTTGTCATGCAAATTCTGATATAATCTCTGACACACAGAGAAAATAACATACCCTATCTGACATGTGGATTATTTGTATAACTTGGAAAAACAACATCATTTTTGTTTCAAATAACCTATTTTCCTAAAATAAATAAACATGCACTGAGATTGTTTTAAAAAATTCAGTGCAGTAGTGCTAATAAAGTTGAAAGAAAAAAGAGAAAGGCAGTAAAAAGAAGGAACACAAACGTGATAGACAGTTTGGTGTGGCACCTGCTGCTGGAGTGTCTGGATGTCTGACACTCAGTTCAAGTTGATTACATTGGAGAAGGAGCTGCACTTTAGCCTGGGAGAGCCCACAGTATTAACAACAATGAACCTAGACGAGACATGCAAATGTCTATAATTAAGATAATAATGACTTAGCGCTTGAGATGAAAAATAAGCTGCTATCGAACACCTGTTTAAAGAAGCCACCCACATCCTACAGGAGCACAGATGCAGTCAGTCTCTGCCCAAAGCTCACTCTCTTTTGCTGCCAAAGAAAATCACTGTTTTGCTGTAATAATCCCATAAATAAGGGCTAAATTGTGTGTGTGGTTATGCAGGGTTCACTGTCAAAGTAATGTCTTTTGGGTTATGTGCTATCGTGAGTGATTCATTATTTTTGCATTAAAGGAGTCGTTCAGGGACCACGCGGTGATGCAGTAGCTAGCATTGTTGCCTCACAGGTCACTGGTTCGAATCTGGTTTGACAAAGGGCCTTTTTGTGTGGAGTTTGATTGTACTCTTATGGCTTTTCAATTATACAGTTCTAGCAGTTTGGTATCAGTCACATCGTTTTCCATTACTATAGTACTTCCTCAATGTGGCCAGGGCCGTCATAGCACAGCTGCACAAAAACTGTCAAAATCATTAGAATCAGTTCATTAAAAAAGATTTGTTCAGTACTTCCTTCATGACCAGAGCGCAGACTCGGTCTGACACTGAACTATAATACGGCTGAACGGGTTGTGATTCAGCTCACAATCGCTGGCTTTCAGCTGTGCTGTCGCAAAATACACCAAACTCCTCTTGGAGAATGTCGGCATTGTTCGGTTTGATTTGATTGTCAAACATCGTGCTCATGACTTTTCCAGTGATGACACTCTCTGTCTGACCAATCAGTGGTCTGTCTGTCAACATCACATTTCACAGAAAAGCACCAGGTACTATCCCTAATGGAAAAGCAAAAAAAAAACAAGTACAGCCAAGTCACGCTTGAACTGTATAGTGGAAAAGCACCAAGGATGTGCTTGTGGGGTATCTCCAGGTACTCTGGCTTCCTCCAACAGTCCAAAACACATGCAGATCAAGATTTGGGTTAATTGGACGCTGATTGACTGCGAATGTGTGTGAGAGTGACTGGTTGTCGGCCTTTAATGGACTAGCGACTTGTCCAGGATGTGCCTCAGGTCAGTTGAGATTGGCTCTAACTCCCTTGCAACCATTAAGTGGACAATGAAGTGGTAGGAAATGGATGGATGGAATCCTTCAGGATTTTTTCCAAGCATGGTTTCATGAGGTATTGACATATTGTCAGCTGTGACTTTGCAGAGTGCGCATCTGTCTCCCAGAACCAGCCTGAGACAGACACTCAGTCTCACTGATAACATGGTTACCACCAGGGACAGAAGGTAAGAACTGCTGGTTTTCTCTATAGACTTTGGTGCAGGAAGTGACCAGTTTACAAAGCAACACAAACTTCACTTCCCCTTCTGAAAATGCCGTCTAAAAACGATATAATGCAGCAGACATACCATTAAAATACTGTAGACATAAGGCCCGTGCACATGTATATCAATGCACAGACTGAGCATGCAGCCCAGATTTTGGAACCGCTCGCAAATAGCGCGTTGGGTGCGCTTGGATAGCAAACGCGCAAACTGGACTCCTGCCTCACCGATAGGTGGAGTATAAGCCCTACTGACCAAGCAGAAAAAATGTGCCCTATTTCCTGTGTCTGGACTTGTACTGCCACCCGATGGTGAAGTGGGATACTACAGGACCCCGAAGCACGAGTATACCAAGGTCCGTGATACGCAACGTGATCACTCAGAGAAACTGATACTGAAACTTTCTTATACAAAATGCATTTATTTGAAGACTGTCCACACTCTGTTGCAATATTACTTTCGATAAGTTTAAAGGGGACATATTATGCAAAATCAACTTTTTAATCCTTATATTTGGGACTCTGGACACCCTATCAGTCAGCAAAGTGTAAAAAAAAGATGACTCACTCATGTTTTTGTGGTCCTCCTCAGTCAAAGTACAGGAGATAAATCACGCAATGTTGACTTCCGCGCTCATTGGGACGTCACAATGCGCTAAATTCCTGGAATTCGGAATCTGAAAACCGGAAGTCCGCAAAAAGTTCTATTCTTGGCTCCACAGTGCAGCACAGAGTCCTACACAAACTTCCAGAGGATTTATCTGTCCAGCGGATACATTATATACGTTATATATGATGTGCCTGCTAGAGCCTGCAAATGATCACTTTTCCAAATGCTAACTGCTGTTAAATCCCAGTAGCCTCTGTGGCTGATGTCATTTCCTGTCCCAGGGTGATTAAACTGCTGTGGTGCTTCATGCTTATGTTATTTTGACCAAAGCATGTCACAGACATGTTCATTAGGACACCAGTGAACTAGTTTAGCTTGGAGAAATAGGATATAATGTCCCCTTTAAGAGTTTTTAAACCTTAAACATCAGCACAGGTCCTCTGAGCACAGACAAATCTGTTTCAGTCCTGTGATCAGTGACATGAACTTAAATTTCTTCTGGCCAGCCTTGGGTCTTTACCATTACGCCCCCTGATGTTCAGGAGGAACAAACCCAGAAAACACAAATAAATACATGGCTCTTACACTCGTGATATTATAAACCTAAGCAGAAGACGATTTGTTATTCCGTCAGACTTTAGTTAAGTCAGTTTTTCCAGACTTTTTTTTATTTTATTTTTTTTTGCTGGCAGCCATTTTTTCAGCGAGACCACCGAGCGCTGGTTTTCTAGAGACGGCGTTCAGTATTCAGCAGTGTACATGACAAAGTCTGTGTTGACAATGTGTCAATACCTGACGAAAGCACACTTCAAAAAAAAAAACATGAACTGTCCCTTTAAAGTGTGCACGGAGAATACAATGGGCCTCCTTGTCTTTCTAAGGTGTCTCTCTGTACACTTAGAAAGACATAAACAAACAGAAGATGGACAAGGCAATAAGCCTTCTGTGTATAAGAGTGTGTGTGAGAGAGAGAGAGTGAGAGAGAGGGAGGGAGGGAGGGAGGAAGGGAGGGGGAGCGCGCGACAGCCATGTTCTCCCAGCCTCCTCGAGCCAGTAACCATGACAACAGGATGGCTGGGAGACACGGTTCAAGCTCAATTGAGGCCGGTGTCTTTCTTTTCCTCCAAAATAGACCTTGGTCGCGTTTCAAGATCGACTTGTCCTCCTAAAAGCGGAAGGAACTAACTGACCGCTTTTCACACACACAAACACACACACACACACACACACACACACACCGCCGTCAAATCCCACGGCCCGCACGGTGCACATCTCTCAGGCTACACTAACTCCACACACACACATACGCTGTCCTAAAAAGAGCATACGTTTGTTGACAGATTAGCAAAGAAAAGCAGGACGTCAGGTCAGTCCTCACTAAAAACACATGATACCAGAGCAGCAGCAGCGGCTCCGTTGTTATAAACTGCTGCGTTTATTTATGCGTTAACGCAAGATTTAAACCTTTTAGAGCTTAAAATGATAAACGTGGTAGTTTGGAGAAATGAACGCACTCACCGGTCAGAGTCGTGCGGTCACTCAGCGGCTGATATTGGGAGTTAAGCGGCTCTGTGCCCCGCCGCGTCTCCACATCATCACCGGGGGAATAACACTGACAGACTGGCTCTTTTTCTTCTCTCCACGTCCTTCCCTGATACTGCTGCTGCTGCTGCTGCTGCTGCTCTCCTCCTCCTCCCTCGTGCGCGTGCGACCGTGGACCACAGCTCGCGGTGGAGAGTCTCGCGCGCAGACTGGCCGTGGGACGTTGGATGAGAACGGTTCCTGAGAGCGGAGACTGACTGATGAATGGATGGAAGAACTGAGACAGAGACGTCCTCCACGTCTCCTCCTCTCTCTCTCGCTCTCTCTCTCTCTCTGTGTGTGTGTGTGTGGGGGGGGGTGTGTGTGTGTGTGTGTGTGTGTGTGTGTGTGTGTGTGAAATGGTGAATCCAGTCCACCTTCACTCTCCCGTTGCGCGTGAGCTGGACGTGTACTGTGGGCCTGTTTTTACCAGTCAGTTAGGATTAGCCCTGGCAGTTGTGTAAATGTCAGTCACAGAGGGGTATTTGCTTTTCTAGAAGAAGCAAAGTAACAATATTGATGCAGAAATTCTTGATTCAATTTTACTCCGGGTGATTTCAAGTCCATTCTACTTCATCAGAAGTAACATTTTCTGTCAATTTACAGATTTATTTTACTCACTTTTGTGCATCTTTACCTAAAGCGGACCTAGACCGGAAGTTCCTATTAACACTGTTTTTTTGGTGTGTATCTGTGTCATTACCTTGTTTATGAAGACCTGAAATTTCGAAACAAACAGTTCAGCCATTGCTGAGAACGCTGTGTTTTATTGTAATCTCAGGCTCAGCGAGATCTCTGAAAATCCCGTAATAGTAACATAAACAGCGGTTCTCCTGAACAGCCAATTGTCCTGCTCCGGGCGCTAGTCCGGGCACATCCGGTTGCGTACATTGAACCGCAGAAGAAGAATAACGTCCGTTGTGGAGGTGTTTCACGAGCGACAGTGTCTTCTGACTCTGGGTCTGACTCCGGGTCAAAGTCATAAAAGGGACTGCGGCGGGGAGTCGTGACGAAGCTATTTTTAAACATTGTTAAAACACTGTTTTGATAATGAGTAGCAGTGCATCCACCGTTCCAGAGGGGGGAGCTGTGCTTCTGAGAGCTGGTGTGCTGATTATGTCACTTCCGGGTATTGGCCAATCATCAAATATCGGGGCTGAGGACAGCGTCAGAAAAGACAGATTTCTATCTATATTTTTTCTATATAATTAATCAACAAATAATAAATTAGTCCTTAATCAGTTCCGCAGGAGAAATTCCTTCTCTGTATTTAACCCATCCTCTACTTGGAAAACCTTCCTAGAATTTGGAGCAGCAGTCAGCCACCTTACTCAGGGGTAACCAAGCCCCTTTTTGACCTGTGGGGACTCAAACCGACAACCCTCCGGTTACACGCAAGTTCCCTTTCCACTTAGACATGGGCTGAACAAAGAAACAAAGGACTCCTTCCTTTCTCAAGAATGGTAAAAGGTCTGTATTTATATCGCGCATTTCTAGACTTGATGACCACAGTTTTACCATTCATACAGCGCATCTATGTGCAGCACAGCTTTCATACCCTTTCACAAGCTGCCGGCACAGCTGTCAGGGGCAACGTGGGGTTAAGTGTCTTGCCCAAGGACACATCGGCACATAGACTAGTGGAGCCGGGAATCAAAACCAGAACGACTCGGTCTACTGCTGATCCACTGTCACCTCAGGCAGCTTTAGAAACATGGCGACCCAAGATGGTGGTCTCCATATATCCAAGGCTACAAAAACCAAACATTATTCTGATCTTATACAAACATACATATGGATAATGTATTCAATTTCTACCAAGAAATCCTCCTTAACGTTACATATTGGATTTTATAGTGTCTGCAAACCAAAAAATGCATGGCTATAGCCTTTTTATCGAACTGTATTTAAATCAAAACACCAATCACTACATTTAATCTCCTGTAAACCACACGCTCTGGTTTACATTTGTGTGAGTTTTGAATTCGCTTTGTTGTATAGTTTTAAACGAGGTCAACACAAAACATGAACCTGACACGTTTAGCACCTTTGGTATGTTTTCATACCAGTGTGCAGCATGTGCAGTAACCCTAAATGTGTCCTAACTAATGTAACTGTTTGAATGAAGGTGTAAACACTTTAAAAAAGCAATACTTGACCCTTGAACGATCATTTTTAACAACATTACAGTGAGTAACTTAAGAACATTTCAGATAAAATGTCCAACTAAATATTTAACAGACCAGGAGTGTCATTGATTATCATTAAAACCGCTGAATCTTTATCAGAGGAGCCCATTATCAGATGCTGTGTTTAACTGACTGAGGTCCAGGGACACGAATCATCTGGAGAAGGTCCCAGTATTGCCTCAGAAGAATGGATTTTGTTTTCAGATACTCTTGTCTTGTTGGGGAGGGAACAACCATTTTGGGAATTGAGCATAAAAAAGCACAGCATGCAGATGATTTACAGAGAGTCAGATTATAGTGTTGTCCAAGGTCTAAAGTCCTGCAGCTGTCATATCTTGGATGTAGCACTGAGAATTGGTTATGCTTCAGTTTGGTTTAGTTAGGAATTTGATGCATGTAAGGGAAAACATGATCCATGAAACTGCCAATATCCTGTTGTATCTACTGTGAGGTAACTGTGCTCAATGAAATATCTCAGAACAAAAACTTTCCGGATATAAATTAAACAGTATTATATACTCAGTTTGACTTGGTGCGAAACAATATGATGGAAAAACGGTTTCAAATTTGGAGGCTTACATTTTGTTCCCATTAGCGTTTTATCATCACATCCACTGACCACATATAAAAAGCTGATGTAGTTTTCCAGCTTGCTGGTATAGGACAGCCTGGAAGTAAAGACGTATTGAATGGCCACCAGGGGGGGGCGACTCCAAAAAGTTCTTTGAAGGGAAGTCTATGGATAAATTAGCCCACTTCTCGCTTTATTTATAACCTCAGTGAACATTTTTGTAGAAGAGCTAATGATCTCAATCACTACTCAGGGACATGAACAAGCTTAACGTAGCTCAATGTCAGAGAGCGTCTGTAAGAAACAAAAATCCACAGATACTTAGACAAAGACATAGCGTAGACAGCATCCATATTATCATGATTAGAGATGTCAATGAGAAATTATCAGACATTAAGCTACGTTAAGCTTTTTCAGGTCATGTTAAGCGTTTAAGAATGTCCCATATAAGTCGTATTCAATAGAACATGATGTAAATGTAGTAAATGACGTTCCTATTTTTATTAAAATAGACAATAAATTATGGCATGTGTGAGTTGGAACCAGTATGACTGACAGCTGGTTTTGTCCAATTGGAGCCTGATTGCAGGTCACTCCTTCAAATCACAAACCTTGAGACTTCAAAACATTTCAGATTCTTACTGGTTGCCATTTCCTTGACCTTGAACCTGTGATTGTCCATCCGTCCACCTTCTACCTCCACATGAGGGTCACGGGGGCACTGGTGCCAATCCCAGGACAAAAGTTGGGGTACACCATGGACAGGTCACCAGTCCATCACAGCACCAGATAGACACAAACAACCACCCACTCTCACACCTACAGTCAATTAAGAGTGTCCAATTTACCTAATCCCTAAATCTGCATGTTTTTAGACCGGGAGGAAACTGGAGAACCTGGAGAAAACCCACACACACGGGGAGAACATGTAAACTCCATGCAGACTGGCCAAAGACAAGAGTGCTAACCACTACACCAACCATGTGGCCCATCTGTGATTGTGTTTACTGTAATATTGGTGACTATACAAGCAGCTGTTGGCCGCTATCATATATTACTTGCAATGTTTTAGTAAACACAGTTTGTTCTTTAATGATTGAAGAGAGCCTCTGACCATGTTCTGACCATATTATTCTCTGTTAGCTCTGCTTCAGTTCCTCTTTTCTGAAGGTACAAGTCCTTCACGAGGAGACTGTCCAAAAGAGTACTCATGAATAAATCATGTCGGCTGGAGAACAAGGATGAAGACATTTAAAAATAAAAGTTCCTATTATATATTATAACATACATGCTGTTTGCCACAAGAGAGATGGACAAAAAAGACGTCTGCTCTGAGCCTGTAATGACAACACAACATTGACTAACTGTCTCTTTGTAAATCCAGCAAACTAAATTCAGTCCAAGAGCCCGTTCCAACCATTTTGTTGTCCTATAGTTGGAGGTAGCTCTCACAGCAATATTCCACACTCAAGGTCATAAACAGAAGGACAGCAGCCACACAATCAAACATATGGCCCTGCTCTCTCTGCTGCCAAGGTTTTACAGTGTTTTCTTGTGGGACTTTGAATTCTGCCCTTTAAAGGCACGAGATTTCCTAGCTTTACTGTAACATCTGCATGGATTGAACCGCGGCCTCGAGTCCACTGATCTCCAGTGATCAATAGAACATCAGAAGAGGACAAAAGAAGAGGGGAGTGCCGGAAAGGATATAAAGGGAGAAGAGGGATAGAGAGAGAGAGATAAGCATAAAGCAAAGGTGATGATGTGGGCAAAACAAAAAGGAGCTGCACTGTGTTTGTTTGAAGACAAGGGGAGCAGAAGGTTAGAGGCAGCTCGACAGGTAAAGGAGGATATGCTGTGAGAGAGAGAGAGAGGTTGAGGATGGGAGGGGAGGGGAAGGGAGGGTGCAGAGGGCTGGAGATGACAAAGAGAGTTCAGAGGGTGCACAGATGAGCAGAGAGAGATGGAGAGGATGATGGAAATAGTTTGGGGGAAACCCTCTGCAGACGCTAAGTCAATCCTAATTACTAATTCATTAACCTGCCCAGTTCCCTTCCCCCTCTTTAACCACACACACACACACACACATATATATACAGCCCATATGCATTCACTGCTTCTTGCTCTGTCCCTCCTCCACGTCCCATGAGAAGCTGAGCGATGGATGGATAGAGAAATAAAGAGGTGTGTCTGCAGCTAAGTGACATCTGTGGGGCCGTGATGGCGGCAATGTGTTGGGAACACTAGAAATCCCTGATGTGACAAAGGAGGAGGGAGGTGGGGGGGTGGGGGGGTGTTCGATGAGGAGAGAAGCTAACAGCTTGTATTTTGGTTTGTTGGGGTGGGTGGTCTCCTCTGATGGCGCACATAAGCATGTTAATGTGCAAGGCTGTGGTGTCACAATATGTATATGTATGTATGCCCTCATGCATGCATTTACCTGTGTGTGTGTGTGTGTGTGTGTGTGTGTGTGTGTGAGAGAGAGAGAGAGAGTGTATGTGTGTATATGTGTGTGTGTGTGTGTGTGTGTGTGTGTGTGCACTTGTGTTATATATATTTGTGAGGTCCCAAAACATGTAAAAACCTATCTGTGTGGGGACATTTTTGACCTTGTAAGGACATTTTGTCTGCGTCCACACTACTTTAAAGGGCTTTTAAAGGGTTGAGACATGGTTCTAGGGTTAAGGTTGGAATTAGTTTAAGGTAAGGGTAAGGGTTAAGGTTAGGTACTTTGTTGTGATGGTTAAGGTTAAGGTAAGGGGCTAGGGAATGCATTATGTCAATGATGTGTCCTCACTAAGATATAAAAACAAGTGTGTGTTCAAATGGGCAATCATGCGTAAACAACACAGGGATAGTGTGTGTGCGTATGAAGATTAATCAATATGCTGATGTTGGTGTGGTGAAATTATTACATTGAGTCTGATCAAAGTGATGGGGGAGGAGCAAGACAGGCCAGTGGTGTGTGTGTGTGTGTGTGTGTGTGTGTGTGTGTGTGTGTGTGTGTGTGTGTGTGTCTCAAGCTTGATAGACTCAGTAGCTGTGTGTTTGTTTGTGCACAGTACACACACACACGTTTGTCTACACACAAACCTCCTGCAGCAAGCCTCTGCACATGCTCACACAGGCAACTCAATGTAAAGATAGAGATACAAAGGTACACACACACACACTCAAGGACCAACTTTTTTTTTGACAACCACCAAGTGCACATACAGACACACACACTCAATCACAAACAAGAAATGATGCACTCCTGCTGAGTGAGGCAGAATTAAATAAAGAAATCCTCTAAATGAGCATCGATCCACAGAGTTTACGGCAGTGGCTCTGTCTGCCACAGCAGGGCAAACAACAGGGGACAGAGAGACAGCTGGGGTACACTCGTGGTCAGACACACAACACTCTCTCTCACACACACAGGTTTACACAGCTATTCTTCTTAGGACACTGCATTGACCTCCATTCATTAGGACTAACCAAACAAACTTAATACTTGGCCATAAAAATTACATACACTGACTTGTGCAACGTTAAAAGTGGCTATGTGGTAAATTTGTATTCAGCAAATGTTCTACTTGAGATTTTACAGAGATAACTGGATGACTTGGTGTAAAATAGCTGGTCTTTATCTTGAGTTGAATGTAATATAATCAATGTACATCCTGTAATATCATCCATCCATCTTCTACTGCTTTATCCTCCATATGAGGATCATGGGGGCTGCTGGTGCCAATTCCAGCTGACATAAGTTGAAAGGCAGGGCACACCCTGGACAGGTCACCAGTCCATCACAGGGCATCACAACCACTCTCACACTCACACCTATGCTTAATTTAGAGTGTCCACTTTACCTAATCCATCCATTGTCTACCACTTTATCCTCCACATGAGGGTCGCAGGGGCTGCTGGTGCCAACCCCAGCTGACGTAGGGCTCACCCTGGACAGATCTCCAGTCCATCACAGGGCCACATAGACATATATGACATTCACACCTATGTGTTCAATTTGCCTAATCCTCATAACCACATTTATATATACATATATATATAAGATTGTTCATGGACAAAATTAGTGATGAGTTGAAAGTTAAGCATTTAGCAGCTTAAGAATCACATATTTCCTTCAGGAGCAGGTACAAAAGAGGGTGAATGGAAGGCTTTCTACTACTTCAAATTCACTATTCAACACTTAAAGGTGCCATATGTAAGAATGTGGCCAAAAACAGTTACTAAATTCAAATTCAAAATACAGAGGTCTTTTAGGTTTCGTTTTCTGACATAACTGGCAACCCGTGGTTGCTCGGCAGCTGAGACTCTACCGATTGCAGTGATTGGTAGACGGCGGTAGGTGGCGCCACATGCCAAAACATGATTTGCAGTCGGCAAAATGTTTTTTTTAATGCAAATATTTTGGCTGTACTGTTGTTGTTGGTGAGTTCAGTTTGTTATATGAACATTATTCCTGTGTCTGTGACATATCAGGAGGATTTTACGGCCAGTTGCTTTAGATTTATTACATAATGCACCTTTAATCACCCAGACACTGATTTCCAAGCTGCTGTACATTCATAAAAGCTCAACAGTTTCACTACCTAACATTTTCTCAAACCACAAATCATTATTTTTGAATGCACTATGAACAACAGATTAACTGTTTCATCATTATTTCAACATACTAGGTACAAGACTCACTGTTCCCCCCTGTATCTAACCATGCTCAGAGCTAAACACAGACAAAATCCATCTAATTTCCATCAAATACTCTCAGCTAAAGCCAATAAGTGTGATTTTAACAAATCAACATGGCGGACAAACTGTTCGCTCACTACAAACCTGTGGATTTTACACGGGTGCCATTAAACTGTGTCTCTGTCAGTTTTTATAGGCACCACGTTACAGTAAATGCCACCATTAAAATCAAGTGTGTATTCACATCTGGGGAATGGAGAGCAGCAAGAGATAGTTTAGCACTTGTGCCGACAGGACATGTCGGACATTATTCTTTAGCTGGACTCCAGCGTTTCCCTTGAATACCTCATCAGCTTTCATTACCATAAAGAGAAGGAGTACACTGTGTGTGTGTGTGTGTGTGTGTGTGTGTGTGTGTGTGTGTGTGTGTGTGTGTGTGTGTGTGTGTGTGTGTCATCTGGGTCATTCTATCCACAGCCATGAAAAAGCGGTTTACAATGACACACATCTGTACATGTGACAGAGACAAATACAGTGGGGGGAGGGTCTTTATATGAGCATCAGTCATTTCCACCTGTGACCAGTTGTCAAGGTATATGTGTGTGTGTGTGTGTGTGTGTGTGTGTGTGTGTGTGTGTGTGTGTGTGTGTGTGTGTGTGTGTGTGTGTGTGTGTGTGTGCTTGACATGAAGCTGCAGAAGAAGAATTGATCGTCGCCACATTCCTCAAAATTTCCCCAGAGAGACGAGAGGCTGAAGTGTGTGGACACAAACACTTCTGTCCCCACCTTTTCTGTGTAAATGTATATGTCAATGAACCAAGATATGTTGTTTTTGGAAAACATTCAAAGAAATGTATGTATATTTTGATATGTTGAATAATTTTTTATACTAATATATGGATAATTTATGGAGAAACTAGTGCTTGTTTATTTGTGTTGACACACGTCTGTGTGCTGCGAGATAAAGACCACCAAACAAACAAGGCCAACACTGCTGGGTTTTGCCAACATGATGACAGAATGTGTCATGTGTGTTGAGACACTTTCTGTTTGTGTGTGTGTGTGTGTGTGTGTGTGTGTGTGTGTGTGTGTGTGTGTGTGTGTGTGTGTGTGTGTGTGTGTGTGTGTGTGTGTGTGTGTGTGTGTGTGTGTGTGTGTGTGTGTGTGTGTGTGTGTGTGTGTGTGTGTGCGTGTCTTCATGAGGACCAAAAACAGTATAAACCACATAGGAAGCAAGGACATTTTGGGAAAGTGAGGACATGTTTGGCTGGTCATCAAACTTTTAAAGGGCTTTTTCAGGATTAAGGCTTGGTTTTTGGGTTGGGTTATAGGTTAAAACGCAGCACTCTGATGAGTGACCACGAGGGCAGGGGCTCAAGGGACTTTCATCGCTTAGTTAATTTGAAAAAGACAATAAAATAATAAACAAAAAAAAGGGGGGGGGGGGCTGCCAAAATGAATAGAAGTCAATGCAAGAGGAATATCTGTAGAAACCTGTTAATATTATATATAAAAAGATCAAAGTAAACAGTACCTTCAGCTATATGGTTTGCAGATCGTGTAGATTCAAATTATTTCTTGAAACTGTTCTTCTTCTTTGGTTATGCTTTACTTCTTACTCCTTATTCTTATTTTTTGTCTCCTCCCCTCTTTTGAATACAAAGGATCAAAGTGTGTAAGCTCCTTGTTATTGTGTTTCACTGCAGTGCATTGAAGGAACTTTGAACTCTGCAGAAGGACTTTGATATGTGGATAAAGAGCTTTGAACTGTGACTGGGGGCTTTGAACTGTGGAGGGCAGTGGTACACCTCATGGTGTACGGCCTCCTGGAAGTTATTAGTAGAAGAAGATGGAGAAGACTTAAAGTAGGAAAAGAGATCAAGAGCCAGAAAAAAAACACTTTGGATGATTAATTCCTGTAGAGAAATAAAGCAACATTTGTGTATGCCAAGTAACTGCCGAAACAATATCAGTCGTTACTGATTTTGAAAAGACTAACTGACTGGTTCCAGGAGATTTTTAGGACGATTAAAAGACTGTGGATCACACATTTAAACCCTGCGCCTCATAAAGGATCACAGATGACATGATTTGTCAAACCAACTGAGTACATCAACCTCTCGCGAGGGCGACCACAACTACAAGATCAACAGTTTAAAGGGTAAACAAACCATCCCTTTTTTGATATCCCTGCTACTTCCTGTTGTCTTCTGATGCTACTTCCTGTTTCCCACCTACTCTTTTTCATTGGCTGTTGGCAACGTGTTTGCAGTTGGGTCAGTAATCAGTACTCACTACCTGATTGCAACCAGAGTCAAAAAATGTCATTGATCGACTGTGATTGAGTTGGTTTCAGGTCTGTTACCCTCACACACATAGATTTCAGTCCAACTAACCACATTCTAACCCTAAAACCAGGTCCTTTGATCCCCAACATCCCATCAAAGTCAAAATATCCTCACATTCTAAAAATTACCTATGCTATATGGTTTACATGTTTTTCTGGATATATATATTTTATTTATTCATTTATTTTGGGCATGTCAGTTGGCTGAAAGGGAAAGCGGGATATTAGCCCCAAATTTAACCTAATCACAATTATCTTGATTGTCCCTAAAACAGATTTATAGATTTATATTCTACAGATCTATTAACATAAACTGAAAGAAAAATGACTGAGGAACAAATACTTCTATCACAGTAATCCTTCGCAGCTCACATGTTATTTTCTCAGTCATTTACTCCCTAAAGACTAAAAATAAAAATCCTTTTATGATAAATTGTTCAATTAGAAGCTAACAGAATGAATATTCATCATGATTATTCATACTGTGACGCCTTCATGAAGCATTTATGATCATTTTAATGGAGAAACCTTTACTGGTACAGGTCTGTTTTGCTTGTCGCCAGCAGAGGGCGCTGTTCAAGCATACAATGCCATTTAAAGGTGACCACATTTCTAATCCTCTGCACGTGGATTCAGTAGTATTAACATTCAGAAACTTTCCAAGGTGTGTCCTGTGAAGGAAATAAAATGCAACAGGTGACAAAGACAAGCGTCTTGTTGTTTGTCTCAGAGGTTTCCGGTCACTCTCACTCTGTGTTTCCTGACACAGCACCATAAATTCAGGTGTGGCTACGAGGTGATTAGAGAAGATTAATGTGAATGTGTATAATTAAATAATGACATTCTGCCACAGACACTTGACTGATGATCACCCATGTTTACCTGCTGTATGTAGGTCACTGCTTTGCTGTTGTTATGCCCCTGGCAGAGCTGACCTCTGACCTTTCTTTTGTTTTCTCAAAAATCTAATTTCCAGTGTTGAGTTCATCTTCAATAATAACGTTTGTCACTGTGTGTCAGTGTGTGTGCGGTAGGTCAGTGTAGACCTTGAGCTCTCTGCTCTGATAACACAAAGACAAACAGCTGTCTGGTATCACTGAAACAGTAGTTTTGGGTGGAAAACAAGGTGATGTCAGCCGGGGGGTTTCCATATGTTCTGTCAATCAATATCAGCTCTGACTGAGGGAGTGTTTGTGTGTATACAGCAGCAGCACAGGTTCAGGTGAGGGTAACAAGCATTTATCCTGTCATACTCACTTTATCAGCGCAATCTTTATTGTCTATTGTGTGTGAAGTGGGGAAAAATAAGTGTCAGTCAGCGCTCCCCTCATCCATATGTGGCGTGTACGTCTGTCTGTCAGTATTAATAAATCATGAAACACTAAATTATGAAAATCTTCAATAAATAAAAGATACCAGAAGATGTAAGTGATACTGTCTATCAAAATAACAAAAAACTGGAATTATGTTTTGCATTTTGCCAACGTGTAGGGCTGTAAATAATGATTATTTTCATAATCCATTCATCTAGTTTAGGATTAATTAGAGGGATGAGAAGGTGTCTGTCTGGCAAAATGCATTTCTTTACACTGACTGTAAACTGTAATTTTAGTGTATGTGACGATAAACTAAACTAAACTAATCAGTTAAACTGTCGATTAGTCCTCCAAACCTGTAAATGATGATGTTCTAGAATGCCTCGTTTTGTCCATAAACCAAGATGATTCAGGTTTAATGATTTCTTTGAACTATGGAGCAAAGGAACAAGAAAATATTTACATTTAAGAAGCTGAGAAATCAGAAAGCTTGTTTTCATTATTGAAAAAACACTCAAACCGATTTTATCAAAATAGCTCACGGTAAATTGAATAATCGTTGTAGCCTTATCTTTAACAATAACCTTAACATCCATTTTTATTTTAGTGTAACTAAACATTAGTGATAACATTTTAAACACTTTTAATGGATAATAAGTCTCTGCCTGATAGATAATGTTCTTGTTTAACAATAAAAACAAAATCTCCAGACTCAGACTCAGAAACAAACACTAGACTTCTGGGCCACAATAATTCATTGGACAGATTATCTAAGCAGAGCACCAACCTCTCGTGAAAAGTGCACAAATAAAGGTGCAAAATAGTAAAAAAAAGAAGAAGTGTTGGACAGTACCGGCCCACTTCAAGCACTGATTGTCACAAAAAAACGAATCACTTCCTGTGTGCGGTGTGGGAATGTCACTGGGTGATTGATTATGTCATTATTGACATTATACAAATATATAGTGTATACATATACAGTCCTGTATTGTAAACATCAGAGGGCAATGTGCTAAAACTAATTTAGTTTAGCTCATTCAAACTGGATAAAATAACTAAATATATAGGCAGCAAAAATATCAACATATTGATAACGACTATATTAAAAAAAATAAACAAATAATTGCCAATCAGTATTCGAGTAGGATGAAATAAGGAAGTTTTCTAATCCAACAGCCAGATTTTATTTACGGTAAACACGCCTTAAAGGTCACACCTCAATCCTGACACGTGAGAGAAATTAGGACGCAGATGAGTCAACTTCACGTGAACTAAAAACACTTGTGTGGCAATTTTAGCAATAATAATTACTCAAAGGCTAATCTGGATCTGGTAGGAGGAGGAGGAGGAGGAGGAAGAGAAGGAGGAGGAGGTGGAGGAGGAGTGAGCGCAGAACAATGACCAACACTGGTATGATAAGTGTGGCCACAACCTGTTGACGGAAAAGTTGTTTGAAAGAAATATCCACATTCCATCTCCTGCACATGTGCTGTTGTCATTTATGGTTCTAGGTTAAATCAGCAGGACTTCCTGGAGGAAGGAAGAAAAAACACACAAGCAAGAAACATACAGCAGAGAGAATTAAAAGTGTAGAAACAGAAATAGTCGGAGAATCACTCTAAACATGTTTTTTTGCAGATGACCAGGGATGAGGGCATTACAAATATTTGCTGGGACAAAGTTTCAGACCAATTTCAGCCATTTTAATAATAGAATAATTATGTACTGACACAAAATGCAGGAGGACAGACCTAAGTGTTATTAAATATGTAATTTTTAAGTTTAGCCATTTTGTATATCACTTGTTATTGTTAAAATCATATTTAATGAGATGAATGGGGGGGGAATCAACATCCTCTTTGTAATTACACTGTTATCTTTTCTCTGTTTTATTGCTGTTTTATTGTTTTTTATTATCTTTACTATATTTCTGTAAAGTGTCCTTGGGTGCTTTGAAAGGTGCTTATAGTAAAACGTATCATATCATATATAGTATTATTATTATTATTGTGATCATTAAGTATTGGCTCAGGTATAGATAAACATCAGGTATAGATAACAGGAAAGCCAGTTCACGATATTTTTAAAAGAAGATTTACCTTTCTACTCTAGCCTTTAACTAACTCCTTTTTATTACATTCTGTGTTGTTTTTATTTGCATTTTTAGATTATTTTAAAGTTAAAACAGGGTTTTAACCTCTTGACCCAGACCTTTTCCTATCTTATTCAACCCTGTGTTTTTATATTTTATTTTCCCTTTATTGTGAAGCACAAAACCTGTATCAGGTAGTTCTTAGTTGAATGTAGACACATGTTAGAAGTAGTAGTTTAGTAAAACTCATTGATAGGAACTATACATATGTACTTCTTCATTGGTACTGCTGTTATTTTATCTGTTTATTGACTATGTTCACAGGAGAAAGGAAGAGAAGGAGACAAGAGAAGGAGGAGGAGGAGAGAGAAAAAAGTAAGTGATGTCAGTGATGTCAGTCCGTCCCACTCCTATTCAGTACAAATGCCACAGATGAGAGCAGAGTCTGCATACCACTGCTGCTGACGACTGACCTGATCCCACACACACACACAAAGCCACACACTCGTACTCTGTCACGTCACACACTCATCACACCATACACTCACTCACTCACTCACTCAGCACTGAAACTCCACACCAGTGAAGGGAGATGCAAGCGGCTGGCACACACTGAGTAAGTCCACTCTCCCTCTCCTCTTTCTTTCTTTCTTTCTTTCTTTTTTCTGTCCACCTCTCTGTGTCTTTGTCATGGCTGCCATTCTTCAGGCTTGTCTCACACTCATTTATCTCCCCTGTCGCTGTGAAATGACCAGTGTTTCCTCAGACTGAAGAGACTTTTCAGACTTTTCTCTCAGTATGCCGGGCACATACCTTGTGTCCCCCTCGCACTCTGCTCCCTCTTTCTTTCTCCTGCGTGCATGTGAGTGGAGGCAGACACAAATCCCTCTCTTATTTGCATGTTGGCCCGGAGCCAGCGCTGGAATCATATGTTGATTTACTCTATGTTCATTTGTATGTGTGCGTTGTTATCGTCTGCGATTCTGTTTGTTGATTTCCTTTGTGTGCAGGTTCAAAAGTGTATTGTTAACGACAGGGAGCTGTGATGCAGGTTGTGTTGTTGTTGTTGCAGAAAGCTTGAGCAGATTAGTTGTCAGCTCTGGTCCGCGTGCATTGCTCTCAATCACAGACTCTTACAGCTCGTGCATAATGAATACAAACGCTTCCTCTTCCATGTGCAGACAATAGACACACTATGGGCCAGAGCGTGAATCACAGAAACCTCTGTGTAGACCTGAAGAAGTGCTGCTCAGTTAGTGAATGAATGGACGATTAAGAAAACTAAGCTGTGTGTTCATTTGGAAGAATAAATGAAACAAGTAAGGAGATTATATACAGTGGACTGAGAAACAGGTGGTTAAAGTTTGCTGTTTTTATTCATTATTTATCATACGTTTAAAAATTAATTTGACATTCAGTCCAGTATCAGCTGTTTGGTTCAGTATCATCCAGTGATTAGACACATGGCCACACCTGGACCTCTTACTGTAAAAAGCTGATATTTCCCCTCTGACTCCGCCTCCTGCTGCTTCACTGTCACATTAGTGCAAACCTCAGCTGGATATTGGTGAATCCTTATCTCACACTCAAACCCTATTGGCTCTCGCTCAGCTGCACATAGTTTCAAATCTTTGTGTTTACAAGCCAAGGGGGTGGGGGGGGGGGTTGCTTTTATAGAGCGCGCATGTAGATTAAAGGTGAAGGTGGGATTTCTCAGGACTTCCCGACCAAGTTATAAAAATATGTCTGTGTGTGTGTGGGAAAAGAGAGAGGTAGAACAGAACTATAGCCGTCCACTAATGCTTTATCTGTGCCTGTTGCATCCAGATACCAAGGAGTCTAACACCCCACCCTTTGTGAGTGTGTGTACTTGTATTGGTCACCTCTTCTGGCCTTGTCAGGACCACGAGTCCTCTTGGAGACCAAAACCTGGTCCTAATAAGCCAGGACCTTAGTTTAGGGTTAATATATGAATGCTTGTTAGGTTAGGGTTAGGTAATAACTGGTTAGGGTTTGGGATATTGCTTTGTTTAGTACAGGGGTTTGCAACGTTTACTATGAAAAGAGCCATTTTATGTCCCATCTAATATGGACCCGCAAAAGCCATTTGACTCATAAAATATACATATATAATTTATACAAAATAATGATAGTTTGTTGCATTAAGAACTACAAAAAGAAAACTGTTGACATTCCATAGCCAAGTGGAGAAAAAAACTACTTTGAAATAAAACACAGAATTATGTAGACTTGGTACTTCTATTGTTTACTTACTACTTCCATGAAATTTAAAGTAACCCACTTTGAAATAAATAAAGCAATATTTGGATTCAATGTAGTTCCTGCTTGAGAAATACAGTAAATATATGGATCCAAAATACTAAAACACTTTTATACATCACCTTGATCTCTAAATAAGAGGCGTTCACTTTGAAAGAAGAAAATTACAATTAAAAAAATAATTATTCAAAAGCTACAAGGGGCCACTACAGGAGGGCTGAAGAGCCATATGTGGCTGTAGAGCCGCAGGTTGCAGACCCCTGGTTTAGGCTGTCCACATGAATAGAAGTCAGTGGGAGTCCTTAGTTGTGCAAACGTGTTCGTGTTGACCCTACCTCTGTTTACCTTTCAGTGTTTGAAAGCTCAGCGGCATACTCACTGCTGACTGTATGCATAGTAAACACTGCTCTCTCACTCACTCACTCACTCACTCACACACACATCACTTTTAGTATCTTGGCATATTTACTAAAGGGCCTATAGTGCTCCATCAGCCACAACGGGGTTGAATGAAATACAGTAGATATCATATCTCCCTCTCTCTCTTTCCCTCTCTCTCTCAAACCAGACACAGAGCACCTTCACCTCCAGGGAGCCTGACACTCTCCTCCTGCACGGAGAAAAGGCCACTTGACAAAGAACACTGCAGTGACCTCCAGCAGTCAGACTCTAACCTAATCCACAAAGAGAAGGGAACCTGACTCTGAGAAAGAAGGGAAGGAAGGAAGGAAGGAGTGATCGTACCCCACTGCTGTAACACGACCCGCCGGACAGAGGGACTGAGGGGCAGGCGGCCATCTGTGGCAGCTGGGAAACAGAGGCAGGATGCTGGCTAAGATCCTTGAGGACATGTGGGTGGAGCCGGAGGTGCTGGAGGCCCTCAGTGAGGACCAGAAGAGAATCCTGTTCCTGAAGATGAGAGAGGAGCAGGTACGCCGCTGGAGAGAGAGGGACGAGAGGGATGGAGGAGACGACAACGTCAACAACAGGCCACAGAAAGGTAGAGAGTTTTTGTTTTGTCCTTTTCTCAACTGGTTATACTGGTACGACACACTGCTATGCACACATGTAGGTCTAACTCAGTTACACAACACATAATTATGCTTGGTATTTATAGAAAACTAAAAGGGGAACTCACCTGTAAAGGAACAAAAGGTATTTATCATGTTCTATTTCGGGAAATGTGACCTTCCCTTTTTCCCAATTACACTCTTACCTAACTCTGAAATGAGGTTAAAGCCATTAACGTCTTTGTCACATTCCTCCATTATTAAAATACCAGAGAATCACAATTCATTTCATAATTATGCTCTTACGTTTTACAAATGAACTGTAATCATTTAAAAATGTCTGAAATTATTATCCTGTTCGTTTTTCATTCAAAGTGAATTGGTCACGTGCAGCACTGCAACACAAAGACATGAAACCGACTGAACTGTACACACTCGTGTTAATAATATATGACCACACCAACAGTGAAACATAGTTTGATAATAAATCCTGATTACACATCATCCATCACAAACAAAAGAGAATGAGTTAATTATATAGAGAGAGATTATAGAGATTACAACAATAAAAAAAACCAGGGTGATCGTGAGTCCACAGTCTCTTCCGTGCAAATATTTGAAACGTCTCCAAGACGCTCACGTTGTCAAACAACTCGACAACGAGACTGTGACATAATCACAAATTGCAAGGCGTTAACACATTCACTGCAAACATTTATACATGTACAACTTCTACAAAAATTAGCTTTAATCTCAGTTTGACTCATTCAGAATCATTAAAAGCACAGAGATCAAACTCTTATTGTTTAGCTTTTATAATTCTTTAACTGTGGTATATGTGTATTACATGTGGTTGGATTTGAATGCTGAATCCTGGGAGTTTCAGAGACATTTTGATGGCTCGTCACACAGTTTCTCAAACTTGCTTTAAGGATAACAATCACTCTTTCGTAAACTTGTTTTTTTAACGTTGACGAGCCCTTTTACAAATCTGTGAAACTGTGAGTGCACATGAGTAATGAGACCCAGACACACAAGCTGTGTAGTAACACCCTCTCAGGTTACCAATCCCATTACTGTGTTTAGATTACAGCCAAACAATTATGTGTCTCACTCTTTTCATCCAGCCTTCGTCCATTTACAGTGTTTATCAGACTGCACTGGTTCACCACCCACAATGATGGATTATGTTTGTGTTTGTGTGTGTGTGTGTGTGTGTGTGTGTGTGATAAATGGCTTCCATCACAGCTCCTAGAATCATCATTCTCCGTCCCTCTGTCCCACTTCAAACCACATATTAAGTTTCTGTCTTTGTTTACCCAATCTCTGCCGTGTCACCTGAGAGTGGAGTGTGTGTTGTCTGCATGTGTTTTGGTTACACAACATGCAGGCCGGTTAGGCTTCTTTTCATTCTTTCGTTCTTTGTTCACTGTGCTGCTGCTGGTTAAGACGGTCATTACACGTGGAGACTGGGCCTGTTAATCTCAAACTATTAAGTAATTAAACCAAACCTGGGAATAAAGTCGTATAGTTCTGCGATAGAAAAACAGCCCGTGAGACTTGTTACCAGAGGAGTAGATCACTGGACTTTAAAAACGTCCAGAATCAGAGTGACACTAGGGCTGCAATGATTAAGTGATTTATTAATTGAATTTGAAGCTTTTTCAGCTACTTAGAAGTGAATATTTCTGGTTTCTTCCCTCTATAAGTCTATGTAACTCAAAAATCAATACAACTGCTTAATTTTGGTTTGTGGCCAAGACAGAACATTTGAGAAATTATCATTTTGAGGTTAGGTAAACACTAATCAATATTTTCTGACATTTTCTGGACCAAACAACAAATCAGTTAATCCAGAAAATATTTGATAATACTGTGTGACAGTAATACAAGTCAAATATTTGAGCAGAGACAGAGTTTGCCTTTGTTAACTGTGTCTGTGGTTTGTTGCAGTCTGGTATAAAGTACCTTAAAGGGATACTTGAGTAAAAGTACAAGTATCTCACCAGATGATGACTCTGGTAGAAGTTGAGGTCACTTTTTATAATATTACTTGAGTAAAAGTCTTAAAGTACATATGACATTTACTACAAACTATGGCATGAAGCAGTTAATCAAGACTAGAAAAGTTCTATATAAATACAGATCATCACCAACTCTTCTTCTTCTGGTTTTATTGGGTAGTAACGAGTAACAAGGATAGTTGGGAGGAAATGTAGAGGAGTAAAAGTAAACGTTGCTCGAAATATAACTAACAAAGTAAGATACAGATACGTGAATTTTGTACTCAAAAACAGTAATGAAGTATTTATACTTCGTGACATTACAACACTGGTATGCTGCAGTAAATCCACCACAAATCTGGCTGCTGTGATTATTTTTTTTGTTATTATTTGTTAAAATGTAAAGCTATGTCCTAATCAAGTGACGCCATGGTCGGTGTTTTATCTTTATCAGGTATGGGAAAACACCTGCTGTCTCACACACACACGCACGCGCACACACACACGCACACACCTTGGAAAGGTCATGGAAAGAAAAGCATTGACATTGGAATGTATTTGTGTCTTTTGATGACGTGAAGGTTACCTAACGAAAGTGAGCGTTTACGTCTTTGACACAATAAATGAACGTTGAAATGACAGATTGCGAACTAAATGTTTGGCGGCTGAGATCAGGTGACACTCAATGTTTTAAAACTAAACAGTGAATCGACATGCAGGCGGTGTCCAGTTCAAAAATCAAAGAGAGTTTCTGGTAAAGTGACCCAGGTCAGTTTTCATGTGTAGCCGCCTGCTGTGTGATAAGAATCACGACACTGCCATGACTAGTGTTTTGTGATTTCATATGAATGTAAACAGAGAGAAAAAGAGCTGGATAAAAAGGATAAAACAAGAAATGGGAGAATAAATAATAGTTCAACAATAACAGGGACAAATCCACTGTCCAAGCCTTATAGGACAGCACCACCTTCTGGACAAACCCCAGAATAACACCTGAAATGACAGTCTGCTATCAGAATCCTGCTTCAGTGTATAAATGTAGCTGACATTTACATTTGTCCTCAGTGTTTGGATCACATTTGGTTAGCTGTAGGTGCAGGTGTGAACGCGCATGACTCTGACTCTGAGAACACGCTGCTCACACACACGTCACTGAGACCACATGCAGATTACAGAGGTTGCCGGGGCCTCATGTGACCACATTCTTTTAGTTTTCAGTGTGAACACAAATGTGTCCTGGAGCACTGTGAAGGACTGCCCACTCACCTGATGCAACTTTTTTTTTTTTTTTTTTACCCTTTCAAATTTGGAAAAAGCTCACACACACACACACTCTTTCCTCACGCACACATACAGAGTACTCTGGTGTGTGTGCTTATTTGCATATAAAGCGAGGAAGTAAAATGAGAGTACATATGGTCACAGGAGACACAAGCAGGTGAGAGACACAAGCTTGTGATCAGGTCCCTCAACACACATGTTAACATCAGGTGATGTTCAGGTCCTCTGTGGTGACAACATGAACTCTCATCTCATCTCACATCATGATTTTCTTTTCTTTTTTAATAATAATAATTATTATTATTTCCTCTCTCCAGTCTCCAGGAAACATGTGAGGTGGCTGCTCGGTCGGGACGGAGACGTGAGCGTCACTGTCATTGGAGAGATGGACGAATTCCGCTCCTCCAAACTCCTGCAGAGCCTCCTTAACAACAGGTAGATAACATAGTTATAATAGTTTGGGATTTTTTTATTTAGTTATGACTTTTTGTTTTTAAAATTGGTTCATTTTAATTAGGCAATTGTAAATGCTTAGTTTTAGTTTAGTTTTTATTAGTTTTAGTTTTTTGTCATATGGAGTAGATGCCATTTAAAAAATAGATTAGGACAGATGGAAAAACCATCCCTTTATCAAATATAAGTCTACAAGAAATTAGCCTGAAGTGCAAAATGTGCATAATACTGCTAATGTTGGATGCAATAAGTGCGAACGGTAAAAATCAAATAGCCAACATTTTTTATAAAATAAATCATAATAAATAACATTCATGAGACACATCACATTGTTTGTGAGTCAGGAGTCTCAGGGAGTTCAATCTCAACACTAAACCAAATAAAAGACGATTGTTTTCATTCACTTAGATGAACCAACTCAACCCAATTAATGTTTGTTTAACTTGCATAGCCTCATGTCCAACATTGTGAACACAAACTAATTAAAAATATTTTATTATGAATGAAAATAAAACAAAATTGCCGGCAGAGAAAAAAATAAATACACTTCATATGAAGCCAAAAGGATTATGTATGAAATTAAATTACAAAGACGAAAAAACTAAGCACATTTTCACTAAAATTTTAGTTAGTTATATAAACACACAATTCAGTTTCAGTTAGTTAGATCAAAGTATGTCGGGCAGAATTTTACACATCGTCAACGACCGACTCATCCAGGCTTATCGATCCTGACTGAAATAAGAGAGGGAAATTGTATTATAGAATGAAATATCTTCTGGTAAAATTTGATTTTTAGATGACATACAAGATTAATTTCTAAGAGCAAATTGTTTGGTGAATGACTGACCTCCATTCTGCTTTATCAGTTCAGCTCACCAACAACATAATTCCTTTAGCAGCACATTTTAACCCTCATTGTGTTCCACAGCTTACACAGCGTTGATAAACAGTGAACTAAAGAGTTTCAGTCAGTGCGCCCATTTGATGATAGAAGTTTTTTCTCTAAATGACAAACTGAGGGATTGAGTCAAAGTTTGGGACGTCTGTCTGTGTCTGTGGGCCTAAAAAATGGACATCTTTGTCTTCCAGACTCCACAGTGATAATATGAATGGCATCCAGACAGTGGACTTTCTGCCAGGAAGAGAGGCCCGAGAGCTCGGCTTTACACAAGAAATCCACTTGCCTGTCGCAGATGTGAGCATGAATTAATGTTTTTGTACGAGTCTTTGAAGTTCGGTAAGGTAAAACGCATCAGAGTCTCACCATCAAATAATGTCCCCGCTCACATTTAGGATTATTCAGCTTCACCCAACGAGCAGACGTCATCCGAGGAGGACGTGGACTCCTGCAGCGCCGATGACGACCTGAAGGACCCTGTGGAGGACAGCGACAGTGAATCAGGCAACAGCTCAGACAATCTCAGCGACTGGGCTCCTCGCTACAGGCCCAATTTTAGTAGCCATGGCAACCAGCCGCCGCTCAAAGCCCAACTGTCAGATGCAGAGATCGCCAACCGACAAGAGAGAGGTGAGAAGAACAAAAAAAAACGAAAGAGGAAAGGAGAGGTGGAGGAAAACCTGATCGGCGTGTTTTTGTGTCCAAACATTAAAGTCCATGATAATCATTTACAGAGTTTTACGGACAGTTATTATAGAACCACTGCAGTCCAAAATTATAAATAAAAACATGGTAACAAATAATATATACAGCAACAATATTGGGTGTATACAATAAATAACCTCTTTATTTTCTATTGTGTCTAGTGGGAGATATTATTGACACACCACTGGTTTTTGGTTAAATCTTAATATCATAATTATAACTGGAACTGAAAACTATAGAATGCAACCAAGCATAAAGTAAAAAGGGCCACTGGTGTATAAAATTAAGTTCAGTTCCAATAAGGCTTATTCTGGAGTAATGAAAAACAACAGTAAATATTAAGTCGGATTGTTTTATCATCTTTTCTTCTCAGGAACTGTGCATTGCCAGGAGAACGGGAGTCGTGTTGCTCAGCTCAGGAAGACATTCTCAAGTGATCTTCACGGCACGACACCTGCCTACAGCAAACCTCCACTACCTGCCAAACCTGCTCATCTACACAAAAGAAACACACCGTTGGTCCGTTAGGTCTCCAGATCCTTCCACCCTGCTACAAGATAACATTTGATCCCAGAAAGACACAGAGAGAGGCTGACGTGTGCCGTTACACACTAATGGACCAGGCCGCAGCCAAATACATGTGGAGGATGAAGGACCTGGCATAAACCTGGACGATGAACTGAAATAGACCTGCACAAGGACCGACCCACAGACGGAGAGAAATCCGTGGACGTTGGATTGGAAGAAAGACTTGAAAGCTTCCTGCATTATAAAATGAAGCAGCTTTGATGTTGCTGAGTTCAAATACACTCACATGGCTTTTGTTAATAACAGGCAGACTCAGGGCGAGTTGTCCAGAGATGTACATAGACCACTGACTTTAAGTGGAAAACACTTAACATTGCACTGTGCTTCACTTTAAATGACTGTATAATGATATTATTATTGTTATTATTATTAAACCGTTATGGGAGGGAAATCAAAATGTGGATTTGCTAAAAAATATTACTTTCTGTGCTTTAAAAAGGCTTTAATAGTTTGTTTTTGTTTGTTTGTGTAACTGTGCTGTTGCAACATCACTAATTTTCCAGTGTTGGTAACGTCTTCATATAACCAACAGTCACTTTGGTGGAAGAACTTGTAGATAAAATAACAGCACTGTATTCTTGGTGAATGGTCAATGTGCCTGTATATATGTCAGAACACATGTTAGGCAGAAATAAACCATCCGTTAACAAATTACTAACGGACTTGCTCATACTGTATAGTGTCCATAGCGGAACTCAAATCCTCCTTTAACAATTTACAATGGCATCACAAATAAAACTATTTAAAAAATTGTAAAAAATCACTGAATGTATCTACAGGGCAGTTTTTGGACAGTGACACAAACTGTAACAAAGAATCAGTGATTATTATGCTAATAAAAGAGTAGGGATGGTATCGGTCCAAAATTGGTCAAGATCACTGGATTGGACATTGCACAGATAATAATGTAAAATCCGATACAATCCAAAAATCCTATTTGTCACATGTTTCACTGTGCACAGACTGTAAAAAATTAAATAATAAAAGATTTAGCTCAGCCATGTTTGGGCTGTTTATTACAGTCTTTGAAATGACTCAGCATGAATGTGACCAGCCATGGCAAAACCAGCAACAACTAGGCCAAGGCACATTTTGAGTTATTTACAGACTCTGAATATTAGACATTTCTAAGCTTTCCAACAATGTCTAACACATGTAAATCAGATAATATTTGAAGACAATATGTCCATTTGAATGTAGGCACTCCTCAAATAGCTTTAGGGAGAATTTTAGCCTCAAAGATTTACACCTTCTGGGAGCCAAGAGACAGAACCATCACATTTACAGAGCACAACCTCCTCCTAAAAAACTTACCGGCACTACTGGCGCTACCGGCGTTAAGGCATTAACACAATAACAATTGACCAGAAAACGACGTGTGACGTCTTGTTTACGTGACTTCTGATTGTTAAAATGAGTCTCTAAAGTAACGCTAAACTTTAAAAACAGAGGTACACATGCGCAGTTCACAGGTACGCTGGTTATTTGTAGCGCTGCTCTTTTTGTTTAATAAACAGATGGCTCCAGTTCAGCCACTATTTGAATAGTGTTAAACATATTTTTTTCAATTCAAGTCCAGTATCACCACATACAGTGTTTCACTTTGAATATAAAAGCAAAACAAAATAGACACCCCAATGCAAAAGCAAAACAAAACAGACACTGGTCTGGAGTAAATAACACTATACACTATAATATAGTTAATGCAATTTATTGCGGTACAGTTCAGATTGTGGGAGGGCCCCCTCCAAATCAAGTTCAGCTTAGAGCCCCATAAATGCTTGGGCTGGCCCTGGAGCTCGTTAATAACGGTGTACCCACATAATGTTCTGAAACGCACTGTGGATTATTAAAAGACAGTGTCTAGCATGAAAAAAATCCCTGTGTGACTTCAAATGAACACTAAAGTAACGTAGATTAACGACGTTAATGAACACTCACCCCATAAGAAGATAGAAGGTTAATAAGAGGTTCTGGGTGCTGGCGTCATGTTATCGTCTCAGTAAGTATCGACTGTGTCTGTTCCTCAGTGTGTCCTCCGTTACTCTCGTGTCCTGCTCTCTTTCGGCCGCTAAATAATTCATCAGTTTGTTTTACATAAACATAAACTTAAAGAAAATTTGCGACATGAAGTCTGCTAACTTTTATGCTAACGCGTTAGCATAAAGTCCGCTAGCTTAAATGCTAATGCTAACGCTATAGCAGTGCGATTGGCGTCCGCAATGACCGGAAGCCTCTGTCTTCGTTAAGATGTGCAGCCACGATTTAGTTCCTCTGCGTTTTTCCCTGTACATCTTCATTCAACGGTGAACACACACAGCAGCTTCTCGAAGCTGCAGTGAGGAGCGGAAGCTTCCTATTAAGTAGCCATATGTTTCCTCTGTGACAGCTGATTGGACAAAAACAACAACAAAAACATTTGAATATGATATTGCCACACCCTAACTAGGACTCATTCACAGTGATCAAACAACCCGAATTCAAATACAAAGTTTATGGTTTTAAGACCCACATTACTGTGATTTGAAACTTCAACTTGCATAATTTTGAAAAAAAATAAAAATAAAAAATCCCTTATTTAAAAAAAAAAAAAAAAAAGGTTTTCTTTGTTCACTGGGCCGAAATGTTGCTACTTTTGTGGCGGGTCACAAATGTGTCAACAGCCTCATAGTTCGTAAATGGTCTAAAATGACTATCGGACTTATGCTGCGTTCCAGAGCCCATACAAACAAAAGGGATGTGGGAATTATCCGAACTGAATTGTACTAGCTCCTACTTCAGTACGTTCCAGGTAATTAAAGTCGAATGTTAGAAAGCATGGACGACTGCGGCGCTTTAGATTTATGTTTAAAGAGGCATTTTGACTGTCAGAAATTCAGTCTACATACATACGCAAGCGAGCCGTATATGTAAAATCGATACATATCAATATGTAACGTCATGAGTATATTTTTACCGTAGCCCTACATATCTTCATGCTAACAGATACAGCACTTTTTCTAATTGGAGGTAGGATCAGTCCCACGTCCAACTGGTTTGGATGGGCTCTAGAACACACCATAATGGTATTGGTAGATATTCGTATTGGACCCAAAAAAGTGGTATCGTCCCATCCCTACAAAAGAGTATTTATATCCACAGGGCAGCGTTTGTCTGACACAAATATCACTTAAGTATACCATGGATTGTCATGAAAGTCTGTTCAAGTTTGTTCAGACATCCATATTTCCCACAGATTGATGTGCAGTCATTTTGGGAGATCCTCTATTTAACCAGTCTTGTATAAAGTACCTAAAAGGGATACTTGAGTAAATGTACAAGTATCTTACCAGGAAAATGAAATGAAAATGTTCCTATCATTTGTATTGGAGGTGGGTCGACTGCACATGCACCACTTATAGCGAGAGTAAAGATTGTTGCACCCCAAAGGAACAGGAAGTACGTCACTTGAAACGACTGAGAAAATCTTTAAACTACATTTAAATGCAGATTACACACGGCACTCACCGTCTGTGTAATGTTGTATAGCTCATTTATTTAAAATGTCATGTTTCTGTGAAATTATACCATGTGATTCCTATCTCCTTCTTCTTCATGTAAGACTGCTGGGGCCTTTATTGACGGGGAATCGGTTAATTAAAAAGATTAATTCGGTACTTCCTGCATGACCGGAGCACAGACTCTGACACAGTCACTGAACTAAAATACGACTGAACGGGTTGTGATTCGGCTCACGATCGCCGGCTTTCAGCAGTGATGTCGCTAAATACACCAGACTCCTCTGTTAAATATTGAGATTTTAGAATTCCTTTGCTAAATGTTGGAGATTAATGCACATTTTCAGGATTTTTAAGTCTTTTAATCTGATCGACAGTTCGGCATTGTTCGGATTGATTCTTGTGTCAGACATAGCGTTCATGACTCTTCCAGTGACGACACTCTCTGACCAATCAGTGGCCTACAGCGTGTCGACGTCACATTTCAGTATCGGCTCAGGTTGCTTGAAACCTCTGCAGAGCAGGTACTAAAAAATAATCTATCTAATGGAAAAAGCAAAAAAAAACAAGTAGAGTCGAGCCGAGCTCGGTAACTGGCTGAAGTCTCTCTGAGTAAGTGCACTTTACTTTCAAATTGTTTAATCAAACATCATATTTAATATTTAATAGGTAATTCTCTGTAATCAATACTGACCCACAAACGTCAGCCTTTGTTATCACCTTAATGGCTCATTTTGTTTTGGGGGGATTTTTCACTTCATTCAAGTCGACAACAAAAAATGAAACACAGGACCACTTGTTCTGAGATCAGCTGACGGGGGTCAGGAGACTGACTTGAGTGGAGAAATTAAGATTTCTGGCCTTTAAACCCTGCTGTGCTCAGGATGACAGACCTGTGGTCATAAAATTAAAGGGAGTGTTTCTGCTTGAGTCAGTACTGGTCACTGTTTGACTCATCAGTGGTGTGCTGAAGCACACACCTAATACTGATATCAAGACTTTTTGACTCCACTGAAGCTGCACATGTAAAAACAAAAAAACATCAACGTGTCCTTGCGAGAAAACATCTTTATAACACTGCTGTATTTTGAAGGTTTGTGGTGTTTGATCTGTAGTTACTACCTAACTATTTGGTCACATGTTTCCTGTACTTGTTCACTAATTCCTTGTTTAAGCGCTCTCCCCTGCTGACACTTCAACCTTTGAATTTCACCTTCTATTTGTAATAGATTTACATGTTAATTCTGTGTAAAAAAAAAAATGAAGAAGTTAAATAGACAAAGACTGGCTTAATTATGTGTTTTGCATTTAACAAAGTTGTGCCTGTTCATGGCTTGCTTTCAGTTGGGGGAGGTGGCGTTTCTGACAGGAGTAAACACAGAAGTTGTTGATAGTGATCCCTTACACAGTGATAATCTATTCAAGGGGGATGCATCAGAAAACAGTCCATCGCAGATCAAACGCAGAGCACAGAAAGCTGATTAGCATGTGGTTTGGACTGAGACAGAGGGCGAGACACATGGGGAGACGGCGCAAAAAAAGGGAGTTAGGTCACGGGAAGCAACACGTCACAGTCAACTCAATAAACCCCTCCGCATTCTCTCACCACCTCCACACCCTCGGCCTCTGTGTATGTGCCTCTGTGTGCGAGTGAAGAGTGTACGTGCTTGTGTCTGTCCACCCGTATATCTTGCATCATGTGACTTGACACGAGCAGTCATGCACACAGTGTGAAAAACCCCGCTATATATAGTAGGCCAGTGTTGGGTTTCTCTGCAAAGCATTGTAGGAGTCTGTTCATCTTAGTCCAACAATAAAGTGCATGTCAATGACTTGTAATGTTTCTATTCCCTAAAGGTGCTTAGTGTTTACTGGTGATTGTGTTTATTTAGTGTTTAGACAAGGAGGTGACCTTAGACAATGTGGGATTCTTCATATTTTGCCCAGGAGCCTGTATGACAGTAAAGTTCAAGAATAACCACAAGGAAGATTAGATACATGCAACAGGACAACAATGGTTCGTCTAATGTATAAGGTTGGAGTTAATGTGTCAAACTTTAGGTTATAACAAAGCAGTTTAGTGTTCACATGAAATTCAAGGGACGTGTTACAAAATGTGTAAAACAAGCAATTTGTCATTTTGACAAGTAGGTCAAAAAAACATCCAGTCCATCAGACAGAAAAATCTATTTTTAAACGGAAATACATCATGTTTTATGTCTGATACTTGTTTTCCACAGAGAAGGAAGAAAAAGAAAAAAACACTCACACTAAAGTAATCAACACAACTGATCCTAAACATGACTGACATGTAATATGGCACTATTATGAATTAGGGGACATAATATACACCATTCACACCAACTACTCTCATAATGTGAGACACTATTATGGTGCAGTGATCATGTTGACCTGTAGTCCCCTATTATGGGTCCAGGTACAAATACACCACATTTCCTAGAATGCAACCAAGAGCATGTTTAGTTTGGCCAGCCTGTGTTTCACCCTCATCTTTTCAAGGTCCAGTGTGTCAAATGTAGGTGTGATTATTTTCATTTGGCAGAAATTTAAGATAACAATAATAATATATATTAATTGTTGTTTTCCTCTTTGTATTTGCATCAGGAGCTGGTTAAGCTAGCTCTATGGAAAAGGCCATTTTGGACCACCATGTTTTTACAGTATCCCACAATAGACTATCCTTTGAGTTTTGATGCTAACTGAAGGTTACATAGCTGTAACATGCAACTTCTCAAATAAATGTTTATCTTTAAAATCTATTCACTAAAATAGTCTTGGTGACATCATCTAGGTTATTAAGTAAAGAGACTCTTTAGACTCTTTAAGTGTTTTTTATTATTAATAATAATAATAATAATAATAATAATAATAATAATAATAATAATATTAATATTAATAATAATAATAATAATAATAATAATAATTAAATAATTATTTTGCATCATAGCTATGTTTATATAGCTATGTTTATATATTTAACTATTTATCATGTTTTATGCATATAAAAACAACACATTTATTTTGAAATTATGTGAAATATCATCATAAGCGTTATTATTACAATGTCTTTTTCTGAAAAAGTTGTTCTTACTCTCTCTACTACTAAACAAACTAGACACTGAGACCCCTGCTTTAAACACACAATTGTTTCGAAGGCCTAAAACTCATGACAAGCAGGACTCTAAGCTCTCTTTTCTCTAAACTAGTATCAGAGGGTTTTTCTTACCCAGCAATACTTCTTATTTTGTGGTACTTAGCAAACATTAGCATGAAAACTCCTGCCTAGCATCACCATTTTAGCCTTGTCATTATGGCCATGTTAGCATGCTGACATTAGCATGTATCCTGGGGCACATGCTAATGTTTAAGTAACTTAAACAGCTAAATAGGGTTGAACATTTAACATTTACAAAGCAGTAACTTCTCTAGTACCAGAAACAGTTATCTCAGTAACAGGAAACTTTCTTGCAGGATGTAATAGTATAGCTTTTGTTTGAAAAAAGCCTCTGGCCTGACACTGTATGACAACAACCAAAGTAGTGTGAGAAGAAGACATGATGAAATAACACCGTAGGCCGACAGACTTTATCAGTGGGCTTTGCCTAACTTCCTGGAACTACTGGGCCTTTTGACATCAGCAGCAAGGTAAAGATTAACAGAACTTCAAGTACACATTAGCTCAGAAATAAACTAACAGCACGTGAAAATGCCCGAAGGATCAAACTGTGTCTGCTTTATTTTGTACATGAATTTGTCCGCTTAATAGCAACTGGTAGCATGAGACCAAACCAGAAGTCTATGAAACTGTTTTTAGACGCCTGCACCTTTAACAGCTTTATGGGTCAAAGGTCAAGAGTTCCCTTTGACCCCGGTGTCACCAAAATACCTCAAGGCAGATGAGCCCGAGCTTTTTAAGGATGTGAGGATTGTTTGGGAGTAGCGTGTTTTCCGTGTCTATAAAAGTGAACACAAATGGATAACAGAGGCGTAATGAGCTGTGATCTCAGAAAGATGCTGTTTCTGCAAAGCTGTTAGACATTTTCTAACACTGAGGTTACTGCCAGTGGAGGGAGAAAAAATTCACAATGAGACACAGTGTCTCCAAGCAGACGCAGTGGCCAAAATTTCAAAGGTCTGGCTCGTGAGTGAGGGTCCGCCCAGCTTCAGCGCAGGTTGCCTTGGGCTGGCAGGTTGTTCCACTGCAGTGTTGAGAGGAGTTTTTCTCCAGAGTGGGCTGGGCCGCTGGTGCTGTAACATATGTAAGCTCCACAGGAGTCTGCAACGACACACTCCAGCTATCTGGACAATGCATCCGTCATTAACCTCAGTGTCCCCGCATCTCGGTCTTGCTGCATTTCAGATCGGCCTCCATCACACTACTCACTGGATCTCACACTCATCTCTACTCTCTTTGTTTGGCCCACGTTATCTTCATCCCCTGCTGTCCATCTCCCCGTCCTCCTCCCCGCATATCTCTCTCTTTCTCTTTTCTCCCCCTGTGGCCTGCTTTTCATCTCTCCCCGTTTCACCCACTCTCTCTTACACCCCTTACACTCCCCCTTCCTCCCTTTTCCTTCTCTGCCCTTCACCACATTTCACCCCACCACCACCACCACCACAACCCCCTACCCTAGGATCCGCTTTCCACCCCCCCCCCCCCTCCTCCTCCTCCACTCCCCCAACTCTCTCTCAACCCTCCCCCCTCCTACTCTTCTCTGTCCTCCGTTCAATCCCTCCCTCCCTCCTCCTCCCTTTCTCTCCTGCCATCTTGCAGGCCAGTGGAGCCAGACTGCAGGCGTTCAGGGAGTCACTGGACCTGCTGGGCAGCGGGTGACATAGATTTCCGGTGTGTGTGTATGTGTGTGTGTATGTGTGTGTGTGTGTGAGTGTGAGTGTGTGCATGCGTGACGAAAACAGGGAGGGGGGATTAAGCTCCAAATCACTAGAAAGGCAAAGACGAGAGAAAAAAGGGGGGGCGTAGGAGAAAAAAAAAAAGCTGTAGATCCAAGAATTTGAAATTCCCCCTTTGTGTGGGAGATGAAGAAACACTAGACTGTGAACTTAAACTAAAAGACTGTGTGTTTCTCATTCAGTGTGAGCGTTGTAATAGCATGATGTTGGAGCTCACTGCTTTTCTCCATGAGTTGGCAGAGTCCTGTGTTGGCTGGCGTGCTGCGCTTTCTCTCTCTCTCTCTCTCCCTCTCTGCCTCACTCTCCCCCTGCCTGACAAACACGCACACACACACGCACACATCCCCCACAGATGCACACATGCACGCACACACACACAAAAGTCCCTCTGCGATCCCCTGACTGAAGGCGCACAGGAAGTGCAGCCGTGGCCCAATTATAGCGTGACACCTCGGGCCGGCCGTTGCCATGGTTACGTCTTCCCTGCGGTCCCCTGGAGTGTGGCGCCGAGGAAGAAGGTCTTATCACATCAGCCATCGTTACGGCAACAAGCAAAAACCCACCCTGTAGCCTCAGTCCAGCTGGCTATGTACTTGGCTTATTATGTGTGTGTGTGTTTGTGTGTGTATGATCTATACTTGTAAATAAAAAAAAGAAATAGTGTCAGTGTGTGGAAACAGAAGAGAGTGTTTGTGATTATGTGTGCATGTCAGGTGAGGTGTGTTCCAGTGCATGCTCTGGACTTGCCAAGGCAGCGTGTCCGTGTGTTTGTGTGTCTGTGGGGTTGTGATAAGGCTCTCAGCCACACCATTAGGTGACTCATAATCCACACAACCTCACACACACACACGGAGAGAGAAACGTGGCTGCAAACAGACACATACACCCAATTAGGTGTGAACGCCATATACACACAGAAACACACGCATGTAGTATAAACCCAGCCTATAGACAAGTGCACATGGCCAATTTCTTTTATTTCAAAAGGGCAAACAGAGTTTTACAGTACAAGCTGCACAGGAAATAATTTAGCCTAGGCTGAACTCATTCATTTCTTGCTGATGCAGTGACGTCAGAACAACAGAATCATAACTCCCCATTAGAAACAAAACACTTGGCTCCTTTTTTTTTCTTTTTTTTTTTTTTTAAATGTTGAAACACAAGACATCCAAACTGCAAAGGGATGTAAAAAAGACATAATGTTTTCCAGATATTTACAGGCTATTTACAGCATTTTATGTCATCATCTAAATATTGACACGCATTGGTATCCTTCTTTCTCTCCTCTCCTGTTTCACTGATTGTCAAAAGGAAGGATGGGAACAAGTGTGGACATTCTTTAACGAGAGCTGCAGCTCCTTCCTAACCACAAGATGCCAAGATCTTTGAACCACAGTCCGAGCATGTTAACATCGTGTCCTGTGTGTTTTTTTTTGTGAAAATGCAGCTCCTCAACAATCAACAATCCAGCCAGGATTCCTCTGACAAATGCTGCCACTGCAGACGTTACTATCCATCCAAGGCTCCATTGCTTCTCTCCTGTGCCAGACCCAAAGTAAAATCGGACCCCCTTAGGTCAAACCCAGACACTCTGCTCTCAAACCCGGGGCCTCCCGGCTTCCTCTTCAGCTCCTCACACTTCCTGTATTTACAGATCTGGTGTCCCCTCTTGCGATTGCGGCAGCTGCTGCACTGTTCGCAGTTTGTCTGTCGCCGACAAGGTACACACTCCCCGCACCTCTTCCTCTTCCTCTTGCCTCCGCTGCTGGTGCCCAGAGAGCCAGGAGAGTAGCCCTCGGCCACCAGGCCCTCAATGCCCTCTGCTCCCATGGCTGCACTTCTCCAGTGGCCTCCCCCCATCTGGAAACCCGCCAGAGGAAACAGAGCAGGGCTGAAGGGGAACCACGCACCCAGGAAGGGTTGGAAATCAGTGCCACAACCAGAGGAGTCCTCTTCCTCTTCCTCGGGCCCAGAACCACCAGCTTCCCCATCCCCCTTCCCCGCCTTTGCCTCTGCAGCCTCCCTTTTAGCTGGTTGGCTGCTCTGTGCACCCAAGCTGGCCTGCTCTGTGGCGGCAGGTGTCAGAGCCAGGAGCCCGGCGCGCATCAGCAGCTCTGCGGCATGGGCCAGGTGGAGCCCGCTGGGTGACTCCCACATGTCGGGCCAGGAAGGGGCCCGGCGAGGCTTAGCGTGTGCAGGCTGAGCGGCCCGCTGCTGGGCCGGGGAGGGCTGGATCAGTCCTTTGACATCCACGGCCTGGGAAGGGGTGGAGATGTAATGAGAGAGGCTGTAGGGGTGGTTGGAGCGCTTAAGGCTGGGTCTCAGGGGCTCATTAGGGATTTTAGCGCTGCTGTGGGCCTGATCTGGGGAGGAAGGGCCAGCCATGTCTACGGCGGTGGACATAGCAGTGGCTGTGTGGGGGTGTCTGTCCTTATGTGTGTGTGTGTGTGTGTGTGTGTGGGAGGAGAGGTGAGGGAGAAGGGGATTGACGCTGATGCAGGGTTGACAACCGTCCTTGCTGTTACTTCAGCCAAAATGGCAAGCCTTGGCCTGTGTCCCTATTTCCATTCTCTGCAGCAGAACTGGAGTCCCGAAGAGCTAGACATGGAGAGGGGAACAAGAGAGCAGGGTTGAGAAAAGACATATTAAAGGAGATAAATACAGAGAGAAACAGACAGGAGGTAAGACTGGAAGGCATCTGTCAGCTGCTGCACACAGAGTCAGAGTGTGTGCAGCGAATCTGTGCTTAAAAACAAATCTAACATATATGTAGATGATTTAAAAATAAAAGAGCTCCATCGGGCATGAACACAGCCATCTATCATCACACACAGTGAGTGCCCCGGCCAATGATTTCCGCATACAGCAGGCAGTAGACTATCCCTTTAAGAATTTCACGGTATATCAATGCAATCAATAACAGAGCGACAACAATATGCAAAGATATGCGCATATGCGCAGGTCAAATGTGGAGCGCGCTTTTCAAATACATTTTGACGACTGCTGTTATGTGTGCCAGCCAAAGCTTAAGCTACACCGACAAACACCAAATAGTGGACGGTTAAAAAAACAGGCTGTCTTTTGTCTGGTATCGACGGCGAGGAGCGAGGTGCGCAACGATGCGGTTGCTGTGGATAAAAAAAAAAGAGAGCAGGCTATATTCCATGTCCACGAGAGAGGAAAAACAGTTCCGCTGCTTAAACTCCGGATATAAACGTTGATCGAGGACGCGTGTGTGGACATTTAAATGGGTTTGGTGTGGATTAGCGATCGATCCCTTTGGGCCGCCGTGGCTAGCGTTACCTAAGAAGACGGTGCTCGTGCGACGCCACGGAGAACTGACCACAGTCCGAGTGGTCGCTGCTGCGACACGGCGCAGCGCGCAGGAAAACGGCGACAACAGAGAGAAAAAAAACACGGCACAAATAAACCGGAAGTGTCCGCGAAACGCCTCGTCTTACCTTCACAACACGGTCCAAACTCCCGCTGTCAAAGATATGATGAAGTCATGAAGTAATGGCGTGCTGATTGTGGTGAATGTGGACGGTGGAGCTGCCGATTCCTCCTCCACCTCTCCGTCCCGGAGGGTCTGCAAACACTCTGCACGGAATTTGGGGGCGTCGCTCAAAATGCGAAGTGGACTCTGCGGCCGAGAGCGTGGTCAGAGCGACCCCGCGACATCCCATAATATCCACGGGAAGAGCGGCGCGGCAGTGAGCGTGAATACTGTAGGATAATAACTAATTACACACATCATTTCACATCCGTCAGAGCCACTCAGCGTGACAGCAGCGAGCACAGGCGTCACACACAAAGTCACTATTGTTTCATCATATTTTTAGGCATCATAAAAAACGACTTAATCACTACTACTACTATATTATACTATTATAGGTACATTACACTATTGTAGTTTATAATAGTATAGTAATAGTGTAATATACAGAAAATAATATGATAGAAATAATCACTACTACTACTATATTATACTATTATAGGTAAATTACACTATTGTAGTTTATAATAGTAAAGTAATAGTGTAATATACAGAAAATAATATGATAGAAAAATATCATTGTAACATACAGTATGATGTTTTTATCATTAAATTATGGGTTTTATCACTGTATGCAGATTATATAATGTACCACTTTACTATTTACTACTAAGTATTCTGTATAATACACATATTTATAGGCAAACCATACATATTTTTGTTTACAAAACTAGTTTATATATGTGTGTTTTTTTTTAAAGCCTGTACTTTTATTGGCCTCTTGTCACTAAATATTTATTCTAGTGTGTTTAATCAGCAGAGCATCATTCATTATTTATGACAGCAGACTAATGTCACAGTAATGCATATTAATATGTGAGAATTCTGGCGACGAAGGTATATTTAAGGCCTGTGTCAGCAGGTTATCCCTGCCCTGTCGTGACCCCAGTCAACTTTGGTTTGTGTGGACAAAACACAGTAAAGAAGAATTACATATTGTTAAAAATAGATAAGTAGGTACAGTGATGGAGGCATGACCAAGATTAAAATAGGTGTGAATATATGTATGGGTTTATCTGCAACGATAGATAGATAGATAGATAGATAGATAGATAGATAGATAGATAGATAGATAGATAGATAGATAGATAGATAGATAGATAGATAGATAGATAGATAGATTTAACTGTTCTTATGCTGGGGAATTAGTTGTGTTACAGCAGTACATTACAACTGTTATAATGTGGAATATAGGATATAAGAGATGTTATACATGTTAACACAAATTCTGTGATTCACTCCCATTATTAATAGTATGGTATAATTACCATTAATAACCATTAACAACAACATTACCATTAATAACCGTTGACAACAAAACTGAATGTAACTGGTAAATAACTACAGTAATCTAAGTGTTTGTTTGTAGCCCTTATCATTTTAGTTATTGATACACTTTATTCTTACATGACTATGTTTCTTTTATATGTGCCGTTATTCTGTGCAGTGTTTTTAAAAATAAAAAAGTAGGTTAGCATGTTCGTCATTAACATCCTGTTGTTTGTTGTTCCCCTGGTTTTTGAGCACGTGCGTCGTAAAAAAAAAAAAAGAAGTGTTGTTTACGGCAGCCCGTGTCTGCCTGGTGGAAGGTGACTCCTCTTACGCGGGGACAGCTGAGTCCACTCCACCTCTTGTGAGAGTCCTGCGTTGCATCTGGCACGCAGCCAGATACCTCGTGCGTGTCTGTGTGTTTGTGCGTGTATGCGTGCGCGTGTCACTACGGGAGCAGGGGCCCACACTGTCTGGCCCGGACTTTCCGTGTAAACACAGCGTCTTCTAGCGGCCACCGCAAATAGCGCTGCGTCTTAAAATGGCCACTCGCGCCGGTGGACACTGCAGCACGACGTCCTCCCTCCTCCTCCTCCTCCTCCACACCCTCCCAACCCACGACTCACTCACTCGTTCACACCCAGGCTCGCACAGACGATCTCGTTAGGACACGGCGCTGACTTTCATTTAAAAGGACAGCACAAACAAGGCCGTACCAGAACCAGTTAATGCTAAACCTTAACCCAGCTACATTTAACATCTGACCTCTAACTTTAACCAGCTCCTCACAAATGAGTTTCTGCCTCAGTAAGACTAGGTTTTGGTCTCCTAATGCCTGGTCCTGACAAGGTCAGCGTTTATGCCAGAAAAAGGTCCTTGCAACAAACTGGTTCCACTGCAGTCACCACACACACTGAGGCCCTGTTTACTTATTATCTCCGTGTCAGCCGTTAATCCATAAATACACCGCACTGCCTCTCTGCCGAGAGGTGAAGTGGTAAAATGATCCTGTGACTGAAAAAAAACACAAACACATGTAGAGTTTGGCCCTGAACGCACCCAAAAATAAACAAAGTAGGTTTAGAAAAAAAATCTGAGCAATCAACAAGTTTTATTCACAATGTACATAAACAACAAATCACCAAGTCAGACACACTGTAGCCAGTAGAAAATTAATCGAATGAAAAAAGCAAAATATATCCTTTGAAAACACCGTACACATGATTGAATACAATCTGAAACCAGACAGTAACTGGTGACCAGCAGCTGATAGGTGTTTTATTATTTCATTTAAGACGGAATTAAACTTCTGCTTCCTTAGATCAGTGCAGAGGAAACACAAACTGACCAGCTTCCTCTAATATGAGCAAAAATCAAAACATGGAACATTTATGTGTGTGTGTTTAGACTTGGGGGGCTGCTGATTTGAATACAAGTCCTGTGCTGAATTTCAATGAAACCCTGGGTTGACTGAGGCAAAGAGCTGCCAGGTCATTATGTCTCAACCACCTGCTCCACACCTGGAGGAGTGGGGAAGAAAGGGAGACACCAGGCGTGAGGATACGACGTCCACTCACTGAAATACTCTACCGGTGTCAGAGGGGTGGGAACAATTTTGCCCCCGAAAAATACTTTGTTTAATACTTCAAAATGCGACAGATGACAGTGTCGGACAGAACACTGCTGATGTCCTTCCTCTAACGACCGACAGTTCCCATGTCATCTGACGCAGAAACGGGGTTGAAGAGATCAAAATGCAGACTATTTGGAGCATTAAGAGTCTCTATTATGGGCTCTGAGTATACCAGTGGAGAGGACAGCACAGTGGAAAAACTGGGAGGGGGTATATGAGGCATCCACAGAGGTCTAAGATTAGTCAGTTTAAGCATCTTTCTTCTTGATGATCAGGGGCCCCACGTTGTCCCCGGTGGCATCGTTGTGTCTGGCGTGGGCTCCGTCACAGTAAGGGAACTGCAAGGAGAACAGCATTGAGAGGAGAAGAAAAATAAAAACAATTTTTATCTGCTTTAAGACCTTTGTACTTCATGATTGATTTTCTCATAATCATGTTTGAGGTGTGGTGGTGGCACCGAGACAGCATTCCAAAAGGTGTGCTTAAGGGAGTGTGCTAGCTGCATTAGCTCTTTATGTTTTTTCTCTTTACGTGCTGGCGTATTAATTCCAGGCAGTCAAACGCTGTGCTAACATGCAGAAATCAGTGGTGTCGAACAAGAGTGACCTTCTTTGACTTCCAGCAGCGGCAGTACACAGCCTTGGTGCCGATGTCCTCCATGTCAAAGCTGTGGACGACTTTTGGGCTGTCTTTGCTCACGGCCGTGTTCACCAGCCCCTTTTTACAGCTCCGTCCAGACGACAGGTAACGGCTGACTAGGAAGCCCCCGATGGCTGCAACCACGGCAACCGGCACCGCGACCACCAAGTGCTCTGTGGAGTAACAGGCATTGTTATAAGACACTATGGTGAAGACATTAAAAAAACCAATGTTTACACATGTAATCCACAATTAAAGGGGAAATAATAAGAGCCACTCTATCAGTCACCATGCCCTCAAAAATGCAGTCAATAAACACCGTTGAGTGCACGTGAATAAGCAGTTTTTCTCCACTGGATTACACAGGTGCACCTGTGAGTCAGACTAAAAAGGGTTCATGGTTCAATTTGCGTTAACTTTTCTTTAAAAGCATTTGCTTTAGAACGTTTCTACTGATCAAGACTCCAAAGACTAAAAGGCCTACATATGTTCAGTATCTGCTCTACAGGTTCAGTTTGATGATCTATCGTATCATGTGTTGGCTCAAAGCTATTTGCACATTAAAATAGATGCAGTAGGACAGGTTTCATACAGTCATGCTGCTACACACCTGTTTAATGTCAAATTAAGATTATTTATTCTACTAATCAGGAGCTCTCATTTTGTCATGTTTTTTTTTAAGTTTGCACCATATCTCCAGCTGCAAAGGGTATTCGATTATTGCTCATTACTAAATTAATCAACTATTTTGACAATTGATTGTTTTTTCAATCATTAAATCAAGTTTCTTTATTTCTCAGCACCTTAAATGTGATTTTTTTCTGGTTTCTTTGCCCCATGTAACAAAGAAATCATTATTTTTCAACATTTTCTGGCAAACAATCAAATAAAATGGCAAAAACAACCAAGGTAGTAACTCGGCCCATAATTCAGCTTAGTCACGGTGCATCAGGGGATTGAAGAATGATTTCTTTTGAACAGGATCATGGCTGTTTAGATAAAAGGGACAACTTTACATCCGTACAAAGTGATTGAGAGCTTGCCACTCTTTGGCGAGACAATAAGGAGGATTATCCGAGTGTAGCGAGCGTCACATGACGCAGAGTCTCAGGACAAACACAGCGCGGGGCCCTGCGGGCAATCTGCGTGATCACCGTGGCGGTGCGTGACCCGCACAAAACACAAAAGCACCCTTTTTAAGAAAAGATGCTGGTGAAGTCGCCTTCATCTGTGGCCTCAGCTGACACTGTTGGAGAGACCCACTGTAAAGTTGGAAACACAACCTGCAACACTCAGCTCTCCAAATGGCTGCTGGCCAACCAAACTGTTTATGACACCACAGGGATTACATGACTATCTAAATAAAATAAAACAACACTTTTAAGAGCCGTGCATCTTCCTGTCTGGAGCACGATTAACTGGTGGATATGTGGAGTTTACGTTGAGCAGCGACACAAACAGTCACTTCATGCTAGCATGCTACCAGATAACCTGCATACTTTACCTTTCGTGAAGCTGAAACCCGAGCTGGGCACAGCGGCTGTAGGAGACGCTGTCAGCGGCGGCATGGCAGGTAAACCTGAGATTGACATACTTTCTCCTGGACGGTGAGCTGCTGTGTGTGCTCTGCACTCGACAACAAGGTCAACCGTTAGCGTTAGTGAACTCACAGAACTCACGAAGAACCAGCAGCAGAAGCGCCACGCTGAACGTACTACGTCACCGCGGCGTCTATAGCAGCAGCCAATCAGAGCGCGACGAGCGTCTGCGACGACGAGATGGTTCACCCACGCCTTTAGTGGACTTCCTGCTTCGCCTCAACTGCCGAATCAAGCCTTTACCAGCTCAATATTATCACCAGTGTTATATAAAGCACCTAAAGGGGATACTGCCAAGTATCTTACCAGAAAATTACTTCGGTAGAAGTCCCTTTTTCATAATATTACTTAAGTAAATGTCTTTAAGTATGATATTAGTTTTAGAAAAAAAATGGGGATTGAGTTGTGGTAGCTCAGTGGTAGGATGAGTTGTCTTTCAACTGGAAGGCTGTGTGTTCAGTTCCTGACTCAGCTAGTCTACATGTGTCCTTGAGCAAGACACTTAACCCATGTTGCAGTGTGTGAATGGAAATGAATGATGTTTGAATATTTTAATGGAAAAAACTATTGTGTAAAGCATCTCATCAAGACTAGAAAAGCTCTAAAAAAATACAGACCATTAGCAACTCTTCTTCTGATTTAACTGGTAGTAATGAGTAAAAAAGATAGCTAGAGCAAATATAGTGGAGTAAAAGTACACAACTTATTTAGGAAATATAGTAATATTTTATTATATTAGTATTAAAATTCAAATACAGTAACAAAGTATTTGTACTTTACTATTACAAAACCGCTCTGAAGGAAGAAGTGACCGAGAAAAATTTCAAACTGTTTACATAATATGTAATCGTGGTATTATTACATATGAACATTAACATGCTCTACAGGTCATTAACATGACGTCCTTATGACTTAGCCACGTTTTTATTTCTTTCAATTTATTTTTTTTATTTTTAGATGCATCGCCTAATGTGAGCTTCTATGCCTTTTATTTATTATTCTATACAACTCTTTGATCCACTGTGATTGTTTTGAAGTGCTTTACAAATAAAGTTGGATTGGATGATGTAGTCTTTTACAAAAATGCTCTTATGACATGTTGAGTGCCCTTGGGCCAAAACTGATTTCTCTTGACATAATATATGTTATTTCATGTTTCCAAGTCAGCAGAAAAATACAGTTCATGTCACATTTCATTACAAAAGTTAGATACTTTTTGAGCTAGATTGAAACCAAAACATTAACCTTCTAAATTGGACACTCTAAATTGACAATAGGTGTTAGAGTGGATGTTTTTTTTGTCTCTATGTGGCTCTGTGATGGACTAGTGACCTGTCCAGGACGTACCTCGCCTTTTGCTCTATGTCAGCTGGGATTGGCCCCGGCCGAGACCCTGATACATTGTTCATATAAAGATTTTAACTCAATAACACTAGGAGTGACCAAGTAATATAGGCCAATCAAAACTGGTTGGTCTGTGGTCCTTCTCTCATGATGAGATGCCATCATGAAATGCTATCCCCTAAGTTGGAAGGAGAATCACCTTAATGCCCAATTACCCTCTCAAAAGGGGGTTTGGAAACAAGTCAATGTAATAGCGAACCAACCAAACGAGCTCTGAATGTCCTAGATTTAATTTGATACATGAATTTTAACAAAGTAGCTCTGCATTGGTTAGTGATTACAAGCACAGAATGGCCATCTTCACATGTAATGGACTTCAAATGAATGTACATTACTGCTCCACCAGAGGGCATTAGAGCACACCATTAATGTTGATTTGTGAACTATAGGATTGTAGACTTTATTACTAATAATTATAATAAAAATAATACATTGCATTTGTTGCCGTCTTTCACCACGCTCAAGATCACTTTACAGTTTAAACAACATTTTGGAGAGCAGAGAAACTCAACAGTTCACACAATGAGCAAGCACTCGACATCAATGGAGAGAAAGAAAAAAGAACTCCCTTTTAACTGGAAGAAATCTCTGGCAGAACCAGACTCAAACACGTGCAGCCACCTGCCTCGACCGGTTGGGGTGAAAGGAAAAATGGGGGACAGAGGAGAGGTGGGGGACAGATAGGAGGGAGAGAAAGAACAAGAGGGAGATGAGGTAGAGACAGAAGAAAATAGCCTCAAAACTGGATCTGGATCCTACAACCTGCAAGATGAGGACAGAGAGAGAGGGGGAGAGGAAAGGAAGGGAAGACACAAACTAGGGAGAGAAAGAACAAGGTTAATGACATATAATATAATAATAACATAATATATTAACAATATTATAGGGACTAAGACATTTTTAAGTGGTGCGTTTTGAGATGGGACTGAGTTCCAGGGTCTAGGGGCAGAGCAGCTAAAAGCCTGAGCACCCAGTGAAAGTGAGTGAGAAAGAAGGATTGACTTTGGGTTAAACTTATAATTGTTTAATAATGCAATATAGTGAGCATACCAGAGCATTATCACATGGTTTTTGTCACACGTTTAGGTTTGAGTGGAACCGTCAGGGAACATATGGAGCTACAGCATAATCAGTAAATATAAACAATAAAAAATGATCTTAAAATTTTAATCAGAGATCTTGTTAGTGATTCAATATATTTAAAAACAGAGATATGGTCATGTTTTGGCTGCATGCGCAGTACGAGTTCTGACTAATTACTGTAGAACCGTGTCATGGTTAACGTGACCTGACTTCACGTCCCTTTCTTTTACCCCTGCGTGTCCTCTATAAAGGACCTGAAAATGAGTCAACACAGGAGTCAATGGTTTTTATTACACAGTTTAATCAACACAAAGCTCAATGAGCCTCTCAGGTAATTCAATATACAGAGGTTTTGTGCAAGAAGAGTGGGTTCTCCTCGCACCCAGAGCCCAAGCCAGTCCCATAGCCTTTTAAGATGTTAGCTTCTAATTCAACAATAGCAAAAAAAAAAAGAAAAAAAAAAGAAACCTAAAGAGTTATGGGGTGGGGGAATAAAAACACAGGTTAAACTAAGAAAAATGAATTGCTTAAATACCTGGTCCAGAACCTCCACTTAGTGAATAAAGAATAGGTGGTGGTGACATGGGGTTATAGTTGTGCGTGCATGTGTGTGTGTGTGTGTGCACACAAAGGGGTCAACTTGGGTAAGGTGGTTTGAGGCTGGGGGGAGACACAGGAGGTGTGGGGTGGGAATAAATTCAAGTCCTTTCCAACAAAAGACCAGTAAAGGCCATTTCAAATAGCCTACAATGTTTTACAAGTATTTATTGTATAAAATACAGAGTGCCCTTCGGCTCGCGTGCTAAAACTGCTTTCCTGAATTGTCACCTCAACGGATGGGTATTACAATGACAACAAAACAAGAAAGGGAGCAGAGTGTAAAAATCCCTCCATATTATTGTCCCCCTTCCCCTTTAAAAAACAAACACAGAAGGTAAATAAAGAAAAAAGTCCCCTCAAAGTTTTACAGATACTCAAAGGAATGCTTTTAGTGATTTAACGTCTGGGGAGGGTGGGTGAGGATGCGGGCGTAAAGGTAACAGGAGGAAGTCTGGAGGAGTTGGAACAACAGCCCAACCTGCATCGAGACCAAATGTAACGGAATAGCAAAGTTAAGAGATGAGGTTAGAGGTCACAAGGATGGGAGGAGGTTTAAAGAAGAAGTAGGCAGAGATGGATGTTACCATTGCAAGTGGACAATATGTACACTGGAGGATGGGCAGGTGAGCTGAGAGGCGGGAGGGGAGAGAGGGAGAGAGGGGGGGGGGGGGGCAGAGTAAAACAGTGAGGGAGAGAGACTGTGGGGAGTTGGGGCAGAGGGATTTTACAGGTACTCTGGTGAAGGGGAGGCGTGGCTCAAAGTAATGCACTCCAATGAAAACCAACATGATCTTGTTTTTAACTTTTCATTTGTTTGTATGGTTTTTTTGTTTGTTTTCTCTTTACATCTGAAGCTCCCCTAACCTTGTCGTAGAGGTGGTTGGCCATGTTTCTACTCCAACGCTACATTGCATACTTTTGTGTCCATTCCCGAGCTATTTTGTTGTATCTGTGGACACACGGGGACAGACAGAAAGGGAACGGTTAGTTGTTAAGCCTTGCAAAACAAACATTGTAGGATTTATGACATTAAACATTTTTTATACACCGTTTTATACAGAAATCCTGCTATATTACAACTGAAAGAGCACTTGTGTTTGCTTTAATGTAATAAATCCAAGGAAGCTGCACAAGTTTATGACACTACATAGTGCGCCAACGTTCCAGATAGAGCTGAAACGATTAATCGATTACTAAATTAATATTTTTTTCATTATTACAACAAGATTTCTGATTGTTTTAGCTTCTTAAGAGAACATTTTGTGGATTCTTTGCTCTACATAACAAAGAAATCATTAACACTAAATCATTTTTTTTTAGGACAAAACAAGACATTCCAGAACATCATCATTTCCATGTTTAACAAACACTGATCAACGTTTTTAACATTTTATGTTATACAAATAAAAAATAATTATGTAAAAATGACCACACTCTCTCCGATATTGCAATCACAATTTTAGCTACCCAATTAGATATTTATATAAAATTCAGCCCTAGCTTTTATTGGCTTCTGCTCTGATTGGCATCAGTGGAAACATCAGACCAGGTGAACATGCTAATTTCCTTTTCATCTGCTCTATATTTGCCAGCGATGCCCCATTTCTGGGGCCATGCTACAATTCATGTAGCCACCAATAAGATCATTTTAACCCATGACTTAAAGACGGGCGTATAAGACACAAAGCAGAAACCACTGCAAAATCGTCACTGAGGGTTATGGAGTTGTTTTTCTGCCTCTGTTTCCGGCACGTCTGTGACATCAAAAGTAATGCATGGGTGACAAAGGGGTAAAAAAACAAAACACTAAAAGGTCAGACCAACCACTGGTAATGGGAATTAAACAGGTTTAAAAATCACAGGTATTACCTTTATTTTGTGTAAAAACAAAGAAAAAGGGCCCTTTCAGTCCCAAGCATAACATTTGGAATTAACATCCATCTTGGATGCTTCTCTGGCTTGTTAATATCTCACTTCCTTATGTCATATGACCGTTTGCAATAGCAAAATTGTTCAAAAGAAAAATTCTGGCAACAAGTTAGTTAACATTGTTGCAGTGTCTACAAATAAAGATGTAAAAATACTGTTACAACTGTTATACTGTTCACAAGCTCAAGAAAGTGGCTCAAACCACCACTGAAAGTGTTTTTGTGATCCGGCCTTAACACACTGTATGACAGCAGTTACTGTTACCTCCATTACTTAACCTGACAGCAGCAGCACAGCCTCAGACTCTACAGGAAAACACACTCCAACCATTTTGCCCTGCTATTACAGTAAGTTATTTTAATCATTTTTATGTTATCGTCACAGCAGCAGCTACCAAAAACCCAGTGCCGTCACCCCATCAACAATCAAAGCAACTGAGGTTTTTATAACAAAACCAACATAACAGTGATTACCACTGACGTGGTTATGTCAACATCTAGATGGTAATCATACCAAAATATTATAACAATGACAAAATAATGTAAAAACAGCCTCTCTGTAAAAGAAAATACAAGGTGGGCTTTTCTGATTATTAGTTATTCTAAATAGAACATGATGACAAAAATTAGTGAAAATCCCTGACAGTGCAGTGTGGGCAGGCGGCCTGTCACTACAGCAGACAGATTACAGACACTGCACATTACAGCAAGGAAAGCACCAGCTGACTGCTACAATGTTTCAGGCACTTCCTTCCTTACAGCCTTTGTAATGGCACGCTGCTGTTGATGTAGGTCAAGGTGTGCACTTCAACATGTTCCAGGCAAAAAAAGTTACTCTTTTTATTTTTCTATTCCCAAGAGAGGTAAAAAATATATATACACTCACAAGTGACACCAGCTGCAGTAAGGGAGTCACTGCACTGGTTCAAGGCCAGTTGGATTACTGACACAAAGTTTTTTTGTTAGAATTTTCTCAGACAGAGATTAAAACATTTCATAACACAAAGCAGTCAGTAGAGTAGGATGGAACAAACACTGCATGAACGGGAAATCGACATGAGGAAGTTTCAGTCAAGGCTAACGTCATCACAAAATATCTAATATTATTATCCGTCAACCTGATCGGGGATCAATACAGCTCTTTTTATTACCATCACCTATGGATGAAAACATACACTCAGACTACACAGATATGTCCCTGGAACACAAGAGATATTTTTGAGCCAGATCACAGAGCTGTGATTACTTTGTCCACCCCACGTCTCTCCACAAAACCAGTGGTTGGCTATCGGAGAGAGAGGAGTTCAGGCTGTCCCTCTTGAGCACAATCACCGTCATATGACGAGGAAACCTTAAAAGCACCTTCTGCTGGATCCTAAAGGGTACGACTTCAAATGGTCTATGAGAATGCAGCCTGGAACAGGTCAGGACTGCATTTTGCAGTCCGAACGTGAACTTTACAACAAAATACTACCGAAAAAAAAGGGAGGGCCCTATTCAACAGATCAGCATTGACTGTGCTTTCCAGACATGACGACATATGACCCATGCTTGTTACATTCTTATTCTCACCAATAGCTAGTTTTTTTTTTTTTTATTCAATGGGACAAGCCTGAGAACAAATCACTTACTTGTCCCTGTCCGTCTTGTAGATGCGAGCGATCTCGGGTACTAAGGGGTCATCTGGGTTGGGGTCACACAGCAGAGAGCAGATGGACAGGAGGACTGCAATGGACACGTTAAGAGTCACTCACCATTTTCATTCAGATGACTGAAATTATGAGTATAGGTCACAGCTATACATCTGTCATACACTTTAACAGGCCGCTGCATTTTCAAGCCTTTTCAATAGTAAGTCATCATTGGTACTAGAACCCATGTGAGAGGATTGTGTACCATTTGTAGGAAGTTGTATTCACAGGAAAATCAATGTGCTTCCCCTCTTCACTTACATCCCTAACATGTGGTTTAAAAAGGCAGAAGCTTCAATCATTTGCCTTTCTTATATCACAGACACCATCATATTTTGTTGTGAAACGTGATCAGTGGTCACTTTCTATATCCTTGTTGCTCTCGTTTGCTTCCACTGATCAAGTGGTCAAGTCAAAGTAAATAAAAAATCTAAATTTTATCTCATAAAATATCCAAATTAAAAACAGCAGCACAGATGGATTAAAAATAAATAGGCTGACTGTACAGGTCCAGATAATACCATGTAAACTAGTAGCTGAAAATACAGCTGGAGATGTGTGGTTACACAGAGACAAATTAAACCTTTAGTGAGGGCATGAATTAAAAAATGTACGATTAAGTATTGTCGGGCGGGGCCTGTCAAAACTGTCTTGAAATGGAGTATAAATTAGGCTTGAGTGCCTACCTTTGGAGATGGTGAGAGCTGGAGACCACTGTGATCGCAGGATGTCAAGACAAATGCTGCCATTGCTGTTGATATTTGGGTGGTAGATTCTTGTGGTAAATGCAACCTGAAAACACAGAAAGAAAAATGTGGTGGGTAAGAAAGAGGGGCAGATGAAAGTAACTACAGGAAACTGAACAACATAAAGCTGCAGCGTGTCAAAACGCTCAATGTGCCTCCGTCCGAGTATTTTTTTATATAATGAATGCTGCTACTTTGTACACTGCGTGTAGCTACGTCCTACTTACCTTTGGCGGTTTGAAGGGGTAGTCTGTGGGGAAGTGTATAGTCAAGAAGAAAACCCCACCCTGGTAAGGACTGTCATTCTAATGCAGGGAAATGGTAATCGGTTAGTGATTTATGTTCATGACAAAGAGAATAACCCAATGAGGCAAGCAAGTAAGTAGTAAGTTCAGTTGACATTATAAAATCTGATTCAGCACAATTAAAGTGCAACTTGAGAGTTGAATGTGTTCATTACTAGAGCTGAAACAATTATCGATCGATTATTAATTGATTACTAAATAAATCGTCAACTATTTTGATCATCGATTAAGCGGTTTGAAGGTTGCTTCATGATTAAAACAAGATTTCTGATTGTTTCAGCTTCTTAAATCTGAATATATTCATTGGTTCTTATGCTCCACATAAAGAAATCATTAAAACTGAATCATTTTGGTTTGTGGACAAAACAAGACATTCGAGAACATGGTCATTTCCAGGTTTGACAAACACTAGGGTTGGGTACCGAACCTGACCGAAACACATCGGTATTACTGAGTATAGGTTCACGTAAAATCCAACCGTGCCAAATTTCGGTACTTTCACCAGGGATTAAAATTAACAGTCCCGTCGTCCCGGGGACGTAACTGATTGTTATCGGGACGATAAATTTTCTCTCTCGGGACAACCATGGGACAAAAGAGAATTTTGACGAACAGATAAAATGTTCATATGTCAAAAGGTAAATGGCTGGCACGCTCGCGTTTTTGTTGTTCAGTGAGATGCAGAGACTGCTGCTGTCGCACTGCTCGCCGCTGGAGCTGAGATACTGTCGCAGCTCAGCTGAGACGAGACGAGGATACTGTCGCCAAAGATCTGCTGTCACTGTGCTGCGTTTCTTTACTCCAGATACAATGTTGCGCTGGCTGAAGAGTCTGAGTGTACCCGCCCATGAGCAGCTCCTGCTGCGAGTGTGGTTTCTCCTGCATGAAACGGGGGAAATCGGACTGGAGGTCTAGCCTATACAATGACACTTAACAGCCTTAGAGCTGTCAACGAATATTCTATATTCAAATAGGTTTTAAAAACAGACATGCGGAGGTGAACATTAATATTGAATGTGTCAAAACCCATCTGCGCAGCGAGTGGGCGCGCACTGCATGTAAACGTTTCATTAATGTTAATCTATTTGTTTCAATCACTGAATGAAGCCTGTCATATTGGGGTCCTTAAAATGCTGCACAAAACGCTTGATCAGCACTCAGCATTTGTTTGTTGTTCATTTAAACCAGTGTGCACAGAGAGCGTGACGCCGTGTTGGCACGGAGAGAGAGCTGGAGAGAGGTCTGCAGTCTTGGCCATTAGTTGATTTACTTATTTTTGTGTAGGTAATATTATAATATTAAACCTACCCCTAACCCTTACATCGACTGGGTATGTAAAACAGACATAATTATATATCCATGGAGATCCTTTCTATGTTGGCCAGCATTTGTGATTACATTGCTCATATGTAGGGTGGGGAGGATGTTTGTATTCTGTGTAATACAATTTTTAAGTTGTAATCAAATTTTGTAGTTGTTAAACCAGGCGTTACAGTTCAGTTAGAGCATGGGTGTCAAACTCTGGCCCGCGGGCCATGTTTTGGCCCGCCGTGTAATTTCATTTGGCCCTTGAGGCAATATCAAATTAACATTAGAGCTGGCCCGCCGGTATTATACAGGGGCAATCGCGCTGAGTTTAGCCGGCGATTTGGCGACTTTGATGGTCAGTATAACGGTATTTTCAAATTTATTAGCTTGTGGAAAAAGTTAATGTTGATATTTACCTCAGAAGGCTGCAAATAGAAAAGAGGCATTCAATTTTTTATTTAAATTTTATTTGATATGCCATTGATATTTTTTAATTATTATTATTATTATTTGAAACTCGATTTTGCATGTCACTATTAAGTTATATAAGCCTTACTTGTTCAATATTCAATGCAAAACTTGTTTGGGTCCCTATTAAAAGGTTAATTTGTTCAACCTGGGCCCGCGGCTTTGTTCAGTTTTAAATTTTGGCCCACTGTGTATTTGAGTTTGACACCCCTGAGTTAGAGTAAGGTACCGAAAAAAAGTATTGTTGGAAACCGAGACGGAACACCAGGCACCGGCACCGATATCGGTTCAGATGTGAAAGGTACCCAACCCTAACAAACACTGATCAACTTTTTTTATTTTTTTTTTATTTTCTGACATTTTATGGACCAAAGTTAGTTGCAGCTCTATTCATTACTACATCACACAAACAAACATGTGACCAAGTTCATACTTACAGGTCCCATTATTGTGGCTTGCCAGTGAAACACTGAAAAATACAACAGATAAATTGGTTATGAAATACTCATCAGAAAATGAAGTTTGCAAAGCTGAAAAACTGTCTGCTACCTTAAGAACCATCTGATTAAAAATATTGTTTGAAACAACATAAAAGTTAAAGTACACATTTGTGATACACATTTGATTGAGGAGCGTGTATACATGATCAGATTTAAGCATCCTGTGGAGGTCTGATGACAAATGTCATCTTACAAAGTCAACCACAGTAATCACACTTTATAAGAAACACTTTCTTGCTCCTCATAGTCAAGTGGTTTATGTGATGTTGGATGGCAGGAAGTGATGTCAACAGAGGGCTCCACAGTTTTTCCCCATGGTGCTGTTTTCGTGTCAAAACATGCCCGTATACAGTAGGGGCAAGACTGACAAACGTTCCCATTTTACACAAGTTCTTAACAATCAAATTATAATTCCCCATATTAGAGCAAGGATGATCTAAAATATTGATTCATCATCCAACTCTCCATTTGTATGCTGATAACACTCATGTGGTTCAACATTTAAAGCCAGTACTGAACTAAAAAAAATCTGTCTATAAACACATCAAGACTAAGGTGATAAGTGCTTCTTTAACATCAAAGAATCATGTAATAAATTATTATATGTATTAGGGATGCACCGATTGATCAGCCGGTGAACGGAATTGGCCGATTTTCATGTGATCGACCGTGACCATGAGATTTGCTGATTTTATGCCCGTCAAATGCACTTGCGCCCCACATGATCAACAGTGTGCAGCAACTACAGTACGTGTTGTAACGTGAATGTTATTGAGCACGTAATGCTGGCTTTGAGTGAGCACAGAGCAGCGTCCACACAAGTCACAGACACACATAAAGGGACGAGCTGTGGATGTTCTATCTCTAGACGCAACACGAGGCCGGCGTTTTGAGATTTTCACCGCAACCTGTTTCCGTGTGCTTGGTGACCATTTTTTTTGCCAGCCAAATTCAAATGACAACGGCCAAAAGTTGGCATTATGTGCCTGAAAAACGTAGGTGCTGATTGTTCGAAGAGGAGACCTGTCTATCTGAGCTCGATTGCTCTTCCTTTACTAGTACCTGGGTGTCTGTCACAGTAAATTGAAATTGACTTTTGAAAACTGAAATTAAACAATACAAATTCAAATCATGTGATTCAAATTCAGTTTTGAATGCAATTATTCAAGTTTAGCCATTTAAATTCAAATATAAAAGATTCAAATTCAGTTTCTGGTGGCACATATTTCAGCCCATAATGGTTACTCCATAACACTGCACTTTTAAGATGTGTGCGACTAGAATTCATCTGTTAACCTGTTCCATTTCTTTTAACAGACATTACATGACTGAAAAGTTGGTTGTATTTCTGTTAGAATTTTATATTACAGAAAAGATTTAAAAAAAATCCCTGTATGTGCTGTAAAATGTTTCCGCTAAAATCGGTATCAGCAGGTCAAACTCCACAAATAACTGGAAATCAGCCCAAAAAATGGTGCTTGATAAACACAAAGCAAGATTTTTACTTTTTTTGTGTGTCAAATTGCCAAACTGTACAAAATAAAAATAAAAAAAAGGTACAAAGTCCTGATGATCCATTAATGTATGCATGTACACCTTCAAATACATCTCAAACATAAAACATGAGATACTGTGTGGTGTTGGACTCTTTTGAAAACCAGGTGTTGCTGTCATGATAAGCATTGGCCCATCCCCTTTGTTGAAAGCTGTTCTAATATTGTCCCCTGTATTCCGCATGCGTCATTCACTGAAATAAAGTTAATTCCGTCTATAGCTGGTTTTAAGCTGAACCATACACAAAATTACACCACAAATTAAAGTGGAAAATCATCAGTTTCACTATTACATCATGATATTCATTTTGACAATGATACAATTGCAATATGAACTCAAAAATGAAATCTGCACATTGACACAAAGAATAATAATAATAATAGTAATTATTATTACTATTTTTATTTTTAAAACCATTTTTAAATAGAGATCAATAGATTTATATTGCTGTGAATCTATATACTGATGGGGATAATTTATTGTTACGGTCCTATTAACACATACAAACATTCTACATTAATTCTAATGACACATCCAAGTACAACAACCACTAATCCCAAATGGCAGCATATTTCATGTGGTTAAGTGCTCCTGTTACTCTGTTCACCATGCACTACCCTGTTTTAAAAACTCTACACTGTCACCACACTGAAGTGACCACGATCAATGTAATACAGGATGTCGATATCATCGCCATCACTCTATGAACTGCACACTATTATGTTAATTGATTAATTGAAGTGTTGGTTCTGTGATATGATCTTCCTCAATGTGAATACATTTGCTGCTTTCTTTGCTTCTCACGTCACTTTGAGGTATGGGAAACTACTTTTTTTGTCTGTGTTAGTTTTTAGTTTGTTTGTATTCTGACAACAGGTGAATGCTGACAAATCTGTGCTACATTTGCTTCTCTTAATAGCCACAAAATTATGTTTCTTCAGAGAGAAAATAACTGACTCAAAGTTGAGACAGGAAAACCAGGAGCTCAAACGTTTGGATTGTTCTAACACTTAACAGAAAAATACACCAATGAACAGTAATGCACCTGTCTGTATAAACAAACATCGACTCATTAGTGGTTTGCTGAGGATTAACAGAGCACAAGAGTCTTAAAATAGTCACCAACAACACTGAGATCACAAACACAAATACGTTAAAAAAAAACTGTAACTGCACTCAGAACTGCAGATTAATGGCGTTTTAACCAACAATTATGAATGAGAAAATGATGCAATGATCAATCTTCCTGTTAATTGGTTTTAATTAGAAAGAATAAACAAGTTCTGCAGAACATTTATTTTTTGGATTAAAGCCTTTAAGTCCTGATACAGACAACTGTGGTGGCAGATGGGTTAGAAAAGTTCAGTTAGGGGATATATTCATCTTTCACTGTAATGCAATCTAACACAGCACCAGGATTAATTCGGAACCAAGACCTTTCTGGCAGATAACCAACAAAATTACCACCACAAGGTTCCAAAAGGTGGTATTTATTTTAGGGCAATAGTTCTGAACTTCATTAGACCATCCAGGTGCTTGTGACACTGTGTTATACGCAATAAATAATAGTACACCACAAATGCATTGTTGCTTATACATTACGAAACAAAGTCATGTATAAAACACACCAATGCTGCAATAATGATTAACCAAGTAATTATTTAAAGTTGAATTATTTGAATATGAATATGTTCTTTTTCATTGTTCCTCTATGAGAGTAAACTGAATAGTATTTGCTTTGTCATTTGCTTCATGGACAAATTAAGAAATTAGGGTTTCGACAACTGTGTTTTTAACCATTTTGTGCTCATTGAGACAAAATAAATGTTAGTTGCATCCATAAGACACACACTTCATCTTCCAGTGACAAAGGGATAAATAATCTTAGCCAAATAACATAAATGAGTTTCAAGTTTGAACAAAATTGAAACGTGTATGTAGCAATGTCGAGAATATTATAATTCTGTAATGATAAGTTTTTTCACTCATTTTCTTTGAAACAGTCCAGGACAGGTACTGTACCTGACTAGAAGACAGAAAGAAAATCAAAAAACACATAGGACTTCCTTAATTTAGTATAACATTTGACTCCATTCATTGACCCACATGTTTAGTCGACACCTTCACTGTGTCACATTGTTGTTTTTCATTAAAATTTGGGATAAAAGAAATTCAGTCACATCATTTATATCAAACGTAGCACTGAAGGGGGAAGTCGATCATACATTTAATTTTAAAAAACACATTTATTTGTGTACTTGCAAATGCTCTGTCAAATGAACACACACTTTTTAACCCTAGTTAAACACAGCTACCAAGGACAGTGATGTTCACTTACTGTCATCTCCTACTGGTCCTGCAGAACACTGGGCTGGTGGGTCCCGTGCCAAGTCATTCAATTCCTGACACAAACAAATGACAAGTCAGTTAATAAGGCCCTGCAGTATGGTACAGTATTTTAAATATTTCAACATAGATTGGGGCTGACAGAGCTAAGTGATTAATCGATGAATAATTGAATTGATTTCTTTAATTGCAACATTTGTAATAATCACTTTGATGATCGTTTTTTTTGTAAAATTAAATTTTTGGTTTTTGCTTTTTAAAATGTTCAGTGTGTAACATTAGGGTTTATTGGTAGAAACTAACTGTATTACGCATAAGTGTGTTTATGTAGATGTATAATAATTTTGTAATTAATAAAAAACCCAAAAACATTTGGTTTCCATGGCCTTAGGATAAGCCTTGCTTAAGGTCAGGGCCTTGCTTTATAGAGCCTGCCATCTTGTGCCGCTACGTTTCCAGAGCAGCCTGAATGGACAAAGCAACCAAAGCATACAATTCACATTTTAAAGCAGAAACATACAACACAAACGACATCCTTTCTCATAAATGCAAGTCACTGCCGTTTCCTGACTTTTGTGGGAAAGGAGAGCGAAGGAGTAGATGTGACAAAAACACTGGATATTTATGCGGAAATTTTCTGGTTTATTTGGTCGTCTGTAAACATAAACGGAATGTCTATGGGTTTGTGGACAAAACAGGACATCAGAGAACATTGTCTGTGGTTTGGGAAACTTGGGTCAGTATTTTTCAACAATTTCTGACGTATGGACATAATAGTTGTTCATTGCAGCCCATATAATCACCCAAATAACAAAAGCCATGTCTTAAGTGGGAACGGCAACAAACACCAACCAAAACAAATACCTGCAAAATTAATAATGTGATTAAAACCCAGCAAATAAAGATGATGATTTTAAATTACTATTCTACATGACTCACGACTCACTTAACACTCCCGTAGGGCAGGTGTAATTATAACTGCTCCCAAACATCACTGCATCAACTGAAAAACACAGTACTGGTTACTAAAATAACCACTATTATAATCAGCAAATGTTGTATTCGATCCAAAGACACTGCGTCGTCTGGTGACCTGAAAGTAAGGTTGATACTTATGTGTAGCCCAGTGTGATGTTGCGGTGCGAATGTTAGCAGTAAATGCTAAGTTCTCAAGACAGACAACAGCACGGTGTGTCCAGCTATCTGCTGGTGCAACCGCCTCACCACGACACATGCAAACAGTGACTGAAGAAATAGCAAACACCGACACAAAGCACATTAATCTATCGAACAAATTAACAATAAGCGGTAGCTTCTGCTTGCTGTCAGCAACATGACATGAAAGGCGAGCAACGCGTAGGGCCCGATTATACCACAGCGACACAATGCTAACATTATTAAAAGGGTAACCTCTATTATTGCTCGTTAGCCTTGAAGACCCTACACAGTGATATTGTCAAATAATAACTAGACCAACAGGTCAATTATGTCACAGCTAGTTTAAACACACGGTTTGTGCACTACGAAATGAAATGTGATGTTGCAAATGATAACACATAAACACAGCCGTGTGTTCATGCCGTTTCAATATTAAATCCATAACATTAACAACGTGCAAATGGACAAGCAGAGAGATGAGGAATACAACGACAAGTCGTTGATAAAACTAAGCGCGAGTTTCCACCTTGAAGCCAACGCTAACGTTAGCTTGCATGCTAGCTGGTTAACTTATCTGTCAAATCAAGGAGCCTGTTGGGTTATAGCTTAAGAGCTATAATAAACGATGTTAGTTGTGTATGGTGTCGTGTTTGAGTCTCACACTACACGATAGAGTCGTAAATATGACGCGTTTGTCCTCGCTTCATTATAAATATAGAACGTTAATGTAGTTAGCCAGCTTCATCAGAACAAGTAGCTACCCGATTTAGCCAGCCACCGGGGCAGATAACGCTGGGCAGAACAGCTAACACCACTAATATCATTTACTCGCGGCAGTTACTGCCATTTAAATGTCTCGTCATACCCAGTGTTTATGAACATATAGCGGGGTAAACCCGTGTGGCGTAAACCAATAGACGCTAACATAACGGTAACATGCAAGTCAACTGATGACTTGGGCCGTTCATAGCGGCTCTGGAGAACACAGAAAAGCGGCGCATTGCTGCTCTCACTGTCGTCACTTGCTATTCACAGACCGTTAGCTGGCAGGCGAAACATCTCCCGGTTATTAAAGACAATATCGTTTAAGTGTTCACAGTCTAGTAAACCCACCAGATTAGCATTATGTAATCAACAATTGTGTTAAAATCCCCGATGAAACTGCGAAATCCCGGGCCTCGTCGTTCATTTCCTTACCTTGTGAATTCTTTTCAGAGCCATTGTTGTGCTAGCGCTTCTGTCAGGGGGAAACGTGCGATTAAAATGGCGATTGGTATCACTGTCCGTCGGTAAGACTACGACTTCGTAATCATAGAACACGTTGCTGTGTAATCAGTTTACTGGTCACTACAAGAGGGAACCACCGAAAGGGTTTCGAGACGAAAGTGAAAGATAGAGGTGGTAGAACCGCGGTCCTTCCTCCTACTGCAGCGGCTACCAAATCACTGCGGCCTGTGCTCTTCCAACAGCAGCAGCCAGCACCGACAACGAGCACACACCGGATCAAGTCTAATTATTCACAATAAAAGGTCCGCTCAGTAAAGGCATGAGGTCCTCGGGAACATCAGTGGTTTGGGTCAAACTGGGACATCTATAGAACATGTGATTCCGATCAGAGAATAGGTCACGATGAGGCTGAAATAAACAAATGCAGGCATTATATTTATGATTATTCATACTGTGTCAAAGAATCCAAACACATGATTAAATATTTATTTTCGATCTCAGACGCAGGGAATACAAAATCACCTGCTTGTACATATAAATACAGACCATTTCACTTCATATCCTTGCATTAGAGTACATTTTGATAATCACATATTGATCACATATTAGGTGATGATGCTATTGCTTTACCTGTTTTTGTAAATTGCGATTTATATGCTAATGCAAATATTTTTTATTTTTTTATTACTTGTTTATTTATTATTTTTTCACTTGCTTACAAACACTCAATCATTCAAATAAATAAATAAATGAATTAATAAATAAATAAATACTTTTCTTTTATTGTGAAAGTCTGCTACCAAAACCGGACATTATTGTCGGAGCCTGTGATCTGCCGCTACCACTGAAGCCCCTCGCCATGCGCGCGCACACGCAGCGGACTGCTGCAACTGGCATCATTGTGGTTCCGTGCACGCGGCGGCGCGGCTCTGTTTACATGGGCCTGACAGAGCCGAAATGTCCTCCATGTGCGAACTGAGCATTAGCTAGCCTCATAGGTTAGCTACGTTAAAAATGATTTACTGTCACCGACACAGCGTCGTTAGTATATTTACTTGTCAGCGGGAGGTTTTCCCGTTTGTAAATGATTTATTTTCTACATCTGTCGCAGTCGCTATAAGACAAATGTGGTGACTGTGTCTACGACTCCAGCACTGTGTGTTGGTGTGATTGTAAAGGCTGTCATCGCGATATCTACAGCACGACACGTTTATTGGCTGGTATGGGGGGCTTCGTTGATTAGTTATGCCTGTCTTTATCATGAATGTTGTGTTGCAGTGTCAGGAGCCACAGCACAGTCTGCATTTACAGTTGCAGAAAAGCAAACACTGGTCACTTTACATGTTTACATGGAGCTTTTTCCAGATGTACCTGAGAAATTCACAAAATGACATATTACATTTATTTTTCACATTATACCACTACTAATGTTATTACTTTATGTTATTAAAGTATTAAAATACTAAATTAGACTGTATTTTTCTCACTGTTCTTATGTCTCTATATTAAGGAGCCTGGTAAACCATCCTTCTTGTATGAGTGTTTATCCAAACAGCTGCCAGTTGCTGTAAGCCTCTGCTGAAGTGCTTCAATGGCACAAGAAAATATGCAGAACTGTGCGAAAGTCTCAGGGCACCACTAGCTTTGTTGTTGTTATGTCAAATTTCCCCGATCTTTGGCATTTGGATTGGAATGATGTGAGTGAATGTTGGTACTATCAGAGGTGGAAAAAGTACAACAAAGTTGTACTCAAGTAAAAGTACCAATACTTTGATGAAATATTACTCAAGTAGAAGAAAAAGTAGTCATCTGAAAATGTACTCAAGTAGAAGTAAAAATTAGTTCATTTGAAATGTACTTTGCGAGTGCAGCTATAGGTAGGTCTTCATTGTGCTGAATTTTTATTTTTACTTAGTAACGGATAGGATTTATAAAGTGACTAAGTACAATACTTGAGTCAATACATACTCAAGTAAAAATACAAAATACATTAAAAAAATTATTCAATACAGTAACTTGAGTAAATGTATTTCTTTACTTTCCACATCTGGGTACTATAGTATATTAGCAAGCTTTCAACAGGTTTATCTCACATGTGTATGTAATGCTCAAGCATGTCTTAAATGAATCCTGCCGTAATGGACCTTTTGGTATTTCCTGACATAAAATAGTTGGACAAACAATTAAGGTTACCATTAATTAGGGTTCCACTTCAGGTTTAAGAGAGCCAGGGACAGGAAATACTCACATATTTAATACTCACTTTTTATGTTCTTTGTTTCATGCAGCGTTTAAGAGCAGCTGCAAATGTCAGGAGTCATCAGTGGTTCACATCAGACTGAATGTCACAAACTCCAGCAGAGCCTGTCAAACGTGCAGCAAATAAAACGACACATGGAGTTAAGATTTACAGTGCAGCTGTGCACATGCAGAGGGTACAATCTGTGTCTTCAAGTGAGTCACAGAAAGAATATGAGCCTGAATCAGAAGTGTACTACAAATGTTACCTTCTACAGATTTTTCTTTAGGGCCACCGACTGGCTATCGTTCACTTTTCATATCTGGTGTCCTTGTGAAAACAACATTGTTAACATTGAACAAAGCAAACCACATTACAATTGTAACCAAGACCATTTCACACAGTACAAGATTTTCAGCCTGATAATTCGTTTGCTGATGAGTTTTGGCAGTTTGTGGCTATGAACGTTGTTCTGTTCAGGGTTAGACTGCTGTAGTCCTCCAAAAAAAAGAAAAATAATAACAATTCATATTGATCCTATGCCTGGAATTATTTGAAAAATACTCTGTTTTCAAACACATTTTAATTAAATCAATCACTGATCAAGCAAGTTTAGTTCCACAAGGGGGCGTACGTGGGCTCATGTGACGAGAGGACCACGCTGTACTGCTGAAATGGAGTTGGGAGAGATGAGAGAATCCTGAGTATCCTCTGCTTGCTGCTTTTGACTGAAAGTCATTCATAAATACAAGGCAATATTTAGTGCTGTGCTCTGTTTAAGTACTTTTATAGGTTTCCTATACTCCACTCAATGTGTATTTATATTTAAAACAGTAATTTAATGCTAATTATTTTTACTGAAGCTGTTTCTCTTTAACAGATAAACCACATATTTTTATTGAATGGAAAAGTAGCTCATCACAGTTTTTAGAAGCCCTGTCACTGACCTCCGCCTGCACCCACCGGCACACACACACTGTAAAGATGTACATTAAAAAAATCAGCAAAATCATTTTAGCTGAGTCATGTTTGGGCTGTTTATTACAACAATATTTGACACAGTTGGAGAATTAAGTCTTTGAAATGACTCAGCATAAATGTGTTGCTAACAGCGTCATATAGTTCATAAATGATCTAAAATGACTGTATCCGACTAATATTGGTATTGGTAAATACTCTGTGAGTTTGTGATATCGTTATTGGTATTGGACACAAAAACGTGGTATGACCCATCCCTATTTCAGGACAGTGGGATAGTGATTCAGTTTATAGTGATAGTGATTTGATTTTAAATGTACACAGACAGTTTTAACCTTTGTTTTTATGAACATGAGACATTGATTGTGATGGTTTAAGTCACGTTTGGCTGTGTGTCCTTTGTTAACTGTGTTTCTTTAATTGTTTTTATTGATTTCATCCTGCGGAACAATGATTATTTTTTAACTGAACTGCATGTAACTAATGTCCAAGGTAAATTATTTTGTACAACTGAATGGGATTTATCACAGGAGGGGAAAGCACTGATCACTGCCTCCACATGATGGCAGTAAGTGGCTGAGTGAAAATAATACCTTGTGTGTGTGTGTGTATACACATGTATGTGTGTGTACTTCTTGTAACCTCTTCTTTTCTGGGATAAACACTGGCCTTGTCAGGACCAATAGTCCTCATAGAGACCAAAACCTGGTCCTAAAAAGAGAGACAGAACCTCATTTCTAAAGGAACTGGTTAAGGTTAGGGCTCTGAATTGTGGTTAGGTTAAAACTAGGGTTTGGCATTAACTGGTTATGGTTGAGGTTCGGGATAACACTGTGTTTAGGCTGTTTCCATGAATGGTCAGAAACTCATCATAATGTGCAAAGAAGAATAGCTGCGTGTGTGCGTGACTCTGCGTGGGAGTTCCTTCTCTCGCCATTGCGGGGTGTTGGCAGCTGCACAACAGCAGCGCACACTCGCTCTCACAGAGGGAGCTAGAGCCAGCGCGTCTCTCCTCTCTCCGAGGCGTCTCTTCGCCCTCCAACCTCCAGAGTTTAGCCCCCCGCGCTCCACCCCATCCTCACCTCCCATATATGCTCCACCATCAGCACCGCTACACCAGCACCCCCCCCCCCCGCCGCCGCCGCCGCCCTCCCGCCTCCGCTTAAAGAACAAATTCGGGGATTCAAGCATGCCACAACAGCAGCTATAGGTGTCCGCCTATCCTCCCCCCAAAGTCACCGCAGGCGCAGCAGCGGGCTTCCCCCGTCCGAGAGAGCACGGAGACTCCACCGAGTGATGCCACTGCTGCATCTGCGAGACCAGCAGCCAGCGACCGCGCACATCTTTGACGCCTGCTGCTGCTGCTGCTGCTGCCGGAGGAGAGGACCAGACACCACAGACTCGGCCCTTGACAGAAGAGAGAGTGAGAGATAAAGAGAGAGAGCCTCCCCTCCCCACCCCCCACCCCCTCCCACGGCTCTGCTCCCGTCCCGACTCCAGGATGTCCGACTGCAGCGCAAGTCCCGACGACGACCGGGTGATCAAATGTAGGCATGCCAGACCCTGCACGGCCACTGAGCGCTTCCTCTGTGCCTGTCACTCATCATCGTTCTGTTCTGTTTGCATCCCTCTCGTTGCACCGTTTCTTTCTTTCTTTTTTTGTTCTGGTTTTGTTTGAAGTCCATGCCCGTGTGTTTATTCTAGCACCTTGTAATATTATTATAACAATAATAATAATTAAAAAAAGAAGAAGAAGAAAGAAGCCCATTTGACCGGCGAGTCGCCATGCATGTGCCTCTTAACCTTTTAGGGGAGGTGATGATGGATGGATGGAGGAGGTGGAGAGAGGGGGGGGGGGGTAACCCAGCACGATACGCCATAATCAGGGTCTTCCCTCGTTATTCTATTAGAATTCACCCCCTCACCGAGGCATTACCCCATTTTCTAACAAGGGGAAGTCTCTGCCTCTGTGTATCACCAAAGCTAAATGTGCGACACTCAGTGCTGCATGAGCTCCGTTTACACCATCCACTCCTAGCGGTGGTTTCGTGTTACTGAATAGTAAAACCCTATAGAGACACAACTGAGAGTGATAGAGAGGAGGGGAAGCACAGAGAGAGAGAGAGAGAGAGAGGGAGAGAGAGAGAGAGAGGAGATGAGCATCTTGTTCCAATGAAACATCAAGCAGTGTGACGATGACAGCGAAAGGCAGACATAAAGGTAAATAAATGTTACGCATAACCTGCGATCTTTGGTGTTTGGTGCTTCTGCTGTGGATGTGCTTGGTGTCACGGGATGATGTTGCATGAAAGCAACGATGTAAGCAGAGGAGAGGAGAGAAGGAGAGAGGGAGGGAAGGATGCTATGGAAGACTCATCACTCTGAGATTCAAGGATTTTTCATCTTCTCTGTCTTTGCCTTCATGTTGTGGTGCGCGTGTGTCCGTGCGTCGCGACCGTGCCTCTGCTCGGATGTGCCGACCACTTCCACATGAGTGGCCTACATTAGCGATCTAGTTTTATTTTTAGCCAAATCTGAGCCAAAGTCGCGTAATCGATTGGTCTAATCGGGCAGGCAGGTGGGCAGACAGACAACTTTGCAGGCCGAGTGCGCATCATCGTACCCGCGAGTTTAAATTGAGTTTTCCCAGCCTGTGCGTGCCATGAAACCGTCCCCGTGTTCGCTGATGTGACACAGTGTTCACACATGATGGATCTGTGAGTGCTTTTGATCCGTGGCTTCTGTCACAGAGGCCTGAATGTCAGTGGGTGACTGTGCCTCTCTCTCTCTCTCGTGCGTATCCCTGTTCCACGGCTCCGTGAAGGCTTCCCCTTCCCTCTGGTTTCCCTCTCAGACTTAACCGAGAGACAAAATGGTGTTTTTAAGGATGCTGGGCTGCGCATACATGTGAGCGAGGATGTCGCCTTAATAACAGCTGTTAGTCAATCATTGGATTATGGAATATTTAATGCGTTTATGCGAGTGTCTGTTTCTGCTTCACGCGTGGGCGGCTATAGGGGGAGGTAAAGGAGGGGCTCCCGCTCGCTCGGGTCAGGATCCGCGGAGCTCGCACAGATTGTCGTGTTTATCGGGTCACAACCGGGCTGGCACGGCTTCCACGCACGCAGCCTGTCACACGCGACGACGCCTGGCGGACTGTCTCTCCCACTGGCTCCGCTTAACAAACTCACGAGGTCTCTCTGCCGGAAGAAGTGGGGCTGACAGTTGGATGCGCCGCTCGGGCATGCCCCGGTATTCCGTGCGTGCGTGCGTCGTGCTTTGGAGGGGGGGAGGGGTGTGCTGGGGGGCGTTAGGGCTCTTGCAGTTTTTGCACGTACAGGACTCGAGCACTGCATTTGCATATGCCTACAGTACAGCTATGCTACTAGCATACATGACTGCAGCTGTGCAGGGGCGGTGCTAGTAAAGCGAGGCTCCTGGAGGGGAAACATTGACTGCAACTAACTGATCCCCCCCCCCACCCCAGCACCCATTCCATCTGTTCTCTGCCTCCTCCTCACATGCACCGTGTCAGTCCACATAATAATTTCTGTTTGCAGCTGGGTCATCAAAACCCAAACGCCACCCCAACACTAAACAAACCCTATAGTGCTCTATATTCTCACGTACCGTCCATCACACATGCACTCAGACACACACACATAGTTGCATCTTCTCTCAGACATTGGTGAGAATGATTTAGAGTGTATCGAGGGACATCGTTCAAAGAGACGTCACCTCTAACGGATGGACTGTGCCAGGTAGTTCCCCCACATTATAGATTGCTGTGAGAAATGCACAGAGATGGAGCCAAAAGACAAAGCACACGGAGACGAACGGACAGAGAGGCAGAGAGTGTGGGGGCGAGGTGAGGGAGCGGGAAGGAGAGAATGTGACAAGGCCACGAAGGAGGTGAAGTTGCTGGAGAGAGAGAGAGAGAGAGAGAGAGAGAGAGAGAGAGAAACAAGAGAAAAATACAGGGGACATAGTGTTTCACACACTGCTGAGCAGCAGGACAGATTTCTGTTCCTGAACCAATGGACCTCTCACACCCTTTTTGATTCACTGATCTGTGTCTGTGTTGTGCAGACTTGAATTGGACAAAACAGAACACAACATTTGCAGGAACACAATGTAAGTTCTTTTCCACCGCATGCCAGACTGATAACTGTAAATACAGCTGGTCAAAGTGGATCTAATTTACCGTCTGTAACAGTAAGAAGACATTATGCTGTCAGTCTCTGTGTATTCTCTGCTCACAGAGGGACATCCTGCAGCATTAAAGACACAATAAGGAAAACTACACTTATTTTACTGTGATAATAGACGAGCTCATCAGTCAGTACATTTACTTTATGTTTGAAAAGATGAGATTAAAAATTAGTCCGACTTATACTGAATTGTACTAACTCGTATTTCTCAAAGTAGGACTAACTCACTCAGGTAATAATACAGTTTGGAGTTGAATAACTACTTCATGTATACATTTAATTGTACTCAATAGTTCCCACAAATGAGCTTGGAGCCAGAAGTGATAGACTAATAACAACAATAAAAACTTTAAAACTTTATAAAGCACCATTCACAAAACCAAAGGTCTCTGTACAAGAAGACAAAACAGAACAAAAACACAAACAAAAGAAGCTAGAAGAAGCTATTGTGCAAAGAAAAACAACATGGCAAAATGCAGAACGATGGATTTTTGGACTGACGAGCAGGACACATTTATGCTCTTTCAGTGTAAAAGAATTAACTATTTTGAAGTTAATGTACAGTAGAAAGATATGGGATGGATAAGTTGCCATCCATCCACCAACTAAAGCTGTTTTGGTTTGCATTTTAAAAAACAAACAGGAAAATGCCTATTACTAACTAAATGAAAGCAGGTATATCGCCACCTTGTGTCATAGAGTTGAACACATTATATTCAATAAATCAATGTTTGTGTACTGGGACAAGAACATTATTCTTATTAAATGGTGAGTGCTACTAACAAATGGTATACTTGTGCATAACACAGACATGGAGCTTGGCTCTGTAGTTCTGATGTTACAGTTTCTTAGAAGTTTTTGAATGGTTCAAAAATCTGGTCCAGATTAAGACAGACCCAGTGGAAATGGCCAAATCTCACTGCTGCAGAAAAACCATGAACCTGAAAGATGAATTAAATGGATTAAAGGCAGTTTTTCCGACTGCCTTTTGCTACCCCCTCTAGCACCTAGGGTGTGTAATTCACACAAACGTGGTCTTATTCAATGAAACCAGCAACGTGTGATATTAGACTAAACTGGAGTTCCAAATATGAAACAAAAACAAATGTATACTCCTGTGTGCAACCTTAACATTTAAATACCAGGTTTGTTTTCCTTAGAGGCTCTTTAACATGTAACAGGATCCACAGCATTTTAATTAATAACATTATTGATGGCTGCTGTCCAGCCGGTGTCACTGGCCTGGTGCTGTGCACGCTGAGTCACTGACATGGAAAGGAACCATGGTTTATGTTGTTAGGTACATTTGCACTTTTTCTTTCACAACATAATATATCAAAATGTGTGAAGAACGGTGCGTTGGACACAGAGACAAGTAGGCATTTAATGGACACAGCTTCCAAAATGTGTGGATTAGTGTGACCTCTGAGTCAGCACAAGTTAAAGGTGAACTCTCCCTGTGCAGGTGAACGGACGAAATATTGAGGAGCAAAAAGGATATGTCATTTTGGTGGATACAGCTTGGCTTGTCGAACATCCGTGTGACTAACAGCATTAATCACGTCTGCGTGTGCTCCGGTTAGGTGTTTCATTTAGGTGTCTGTAATGTGCACACTGCTTCATTGTCATGGCTTACTGGTTAATCTAAATGGAATAAGAACATTATTATTCACAGTTAGTTACACCGCTGTGACAAATCAAACAGTGCAGACTGAGAGAGGCTCTAAAATGACCTTTCTGATGCCACATTAACACCAAAGCAATTTTAATTATATACTTTAAAGTGTGCGGTATATGCTGTATTGTATGGGTTTATCTAATAAGAGCGGGAACTCAGTGGGCGATTCATTAAGTCAACGTTCAAACTAGGTCAAATTGCAAGGGAATAAGATAATCTAAGGTATATTAAAGGACCTCAAGTTTTCCAAAATTGGATTTGATTTATGTATCTGTGGGAAAAAAAGGGTTATTTTTGTGCTATGTTGTGTCCATTGCAACTGCAGACACCACTTAATTATTTGGCCACCACCAGTAAAGCTTTAGTCTCTGTTTCAGAGTGGATGACCTTTGCTAACACACATTAAACAGGCACATTTGACTAAAGTGCCATTATAATTTGTACGTTTTTATAGACTATTGGTATTTCTATCATATCATTCTAAGTTATCAAAGTGGGACATAGTGGGACTTCAACTTCAACAAAGTCATCTCCATAAAACGTTGTCATCATGCAAATATAGTGCAAAGAGGTCTTTATGTAATTGTTTGCCTTTAAACATATCAGGGAAAGAGACGCGTTTTCACAGAAACTGAGTGGACCCATGTCCAATAAGCACACATGCAATTATGTAGTATTCATGACACACACACGCACACACACACACACACACACACACACACACACACATACACACATACACACCACCTCTGGCAAGGCTTGAGGCACATTGGGCATATTTCTTTTTAGTACAGCATGCTGTCCCGTTCCTCCATGGTCCCCTAGAGCGCTCTCGCTCTCTCATGCACACTCTCTCCCCCCCCCTGTGTGTGTGTGTGTTGGAGTCTGGTGTTATTTTGTGAATCAGGGGTCCCACCTTGACAGGTCTCTGTGCCCATGTGGTGTGCAGGGTGGCAGGACAATGGCTATTTATATGAAAGTACTCCAGAGGGGGGGGGGGGGTGTCTAATGAGGGCAGGCTGTTAGGGGTTGGGGCGCTGTTTCTGTTCGTGCATGTGTGTGTGCATGTGTGTACTGTGCATTAATTGAATGACTTCAAACGCCTCTTTTGTTGCCCCCTCACCACCACCACCACCAGCACCTTCAAAGACCCATGGATGTGTGTTAGCTGATCTGGGTCAAAGATGGTTGAAAAATACTCTTGTGCACCCAGATTTCTGTTCTTTCCTCCCTCAGTGTGTCCCTTCTTCATTTGTTCCTGCTAAGACAGGCAGTGGGCTGAACTGATCTTTGGAGATGTGCGTGTGTGTGTGTGTGTGTGTGTGTGTAATCACTTTAGATTAAGTCCTGTTGAGGACAACGCATATAACATCACACACACACACATGCGCACACACATGCAGGAATGCCATCACATCTGGTTGATGTCACAGGATGAGCAGTAGTCAGATACAGTCTGGACTTGCAGACACAGTACTGCATTGTAATAATTCCATTCACAGCCGACACGAGCGCGGTTCTGTCATGCTTTTTGTGATAAATGTTTGCGTATCATTTTTACCTTGAGAACGGATGCAGTTTAACTTCTGACATATTTACAGCTGAGCCCCAAAGGCCATTTCTGTTTATCTTCTCTAAATCTGACAAGCAGTTGATGGAGAAGCACTAGTTTGTTTTGCCTCGTACCTATTTTTTGCCAGGCGACAGGCACAAACAAGTGCTGATGGATCATCACCGACTTCTACCGTCATTTCTGCAATTGTCATTTCTGAATGCGGAAGGTGTCCCTGTGTTATTAAAACTGATGAAATATTCCCATAATTAACTTTAGCCATTAGGGATGAAGGGTGCACACAATAACAAGATGATTCTGATCAGATTCTGCTCCAGTTAGGCTATTAGGCCAGCCCAAACAAATTACAGAGATTTGGTTGAAAGCTATGTCATAGATTTCCTCTCAAGCTTCCTCTCACTGCTCTGTGATGTGGAGATTTTTGGCTGAGCTGGCAGCTTTGGTGCCTAATAAATTCCACACTGGGGAGTTTAGCTATGGGGAAAGGGCCAGAAGACAAAAACAGTATAAACTACATTAGGGGGAAGCTGAAAATGCTTTTCACCTCTTTGCTCATCTCACACCATTTGGTCCATCTCACCTCACAAGCGCGAGTCATGTGATCGGTTGACTCAGTGAAAAGGACAGCTCTGGATGAATGACATGTTTTTTCATTGCACTTGTCTCCACTTCAGTGAGTGGAGTTCACCGTGTTCATCACAACAATCACTTTAGTCAAGAAGTGCAGGATTTTATTAACTGGCTTCACTGTTCATCTTCCTGCTAAATGTGACAATATTTTATCAATCGGATTGGATTTTTGCCAAGCATGGGAGGGTGTAATCAATTCACAGTCAGTTTACCCACAGGTAGCATTTCAGTTATTATACATTAATTAAGCCTGCCTGATGGCAAATCAACCTTTGTACTTAGTTTTCAAATGTGGCAAAATGTAGATTTATTATACTAATGGGATTATGTATACCTTTAAAACTTCCTGTAGTATATATTCATTTGATAAACAAGAAATACAAAACTACAATTAATCTCATGGCTCAAATGATGGAGTTTGTTTTTAGATTCATATAAGGCCTGTTTTTCAAACTGAAGGCCTGTTATTCCTAAATTCTCCGGGAAAAGGGGGATGTAAGACAGAGAAACGATGCACGGTCAAGGTTGAGACTGATAGTGAGTAGTTTGCCACTGTTGAACCTCAAATAGAGAGAGTGTGTCGGGCATACTGGCCTTGTGCACCGTCTCAAGGATTGTTTGGCTGTATTCATGTATCAACACGGGCAAGTTGTTCGTCAGAATCTGAGATGACGCCCTGCAGTTTATGTCTGGCTTTGCCTCCTCAGTACTGAGCTGTCTTCAATCAATTCTTCCACCTTAATTCATCACTGACTCCAGAGATTTTATCACTGATCCCAAAGCCCTGGTAACAGAAATCTCCCCAACATTTACTAATTAAAAAGTAACTGCTAGCAGATAAAAGGCTGTCATGGTGCATAGTGCCGTGTCTAGGTCTGGTTACATCCTTCCGGTCTTCCTAGTAGGTTGCTCTTGAGCAGTTTAGGCTTATCATCTTTATACATATATTAAAGTTGCAATATGTAAGACATATGGCGCTTGTGGAAGATGTAGATACTGAACCTGTGAAAAAAGATCATTTTTACTGTCCACAAGACATTTTATGGTTCACACGTGCCACACATGTATCCAGTGTAAACACGGCCTTAAGCTGCTCTCAGACATGCACTGAACTCTGGAGATACTCTGGAGATTGTCCAGGCGGGCTGTATGTGTGAATGAATGAAAATGGCTCCTCCTTAAGGCCACAGTATACTTCTCCGACTGCGTAATGCGTTATCCGACTGCGTCACCACGGAGACCCTCGAACCTTCATACTTCTGCGTCGTGGTGACGGATACTCGCTGCAATTTCCCGCCCGATCCGTAGGGGTCGCTGCGCAAGGTTGTTGTGCTTTTGGCTACAGTGAGCAATGGCGTCCGAGAGAGAAAGAGAGAGAAAGACTGTTGTTGTTGAAACAGTGGCCGTTTCTCACTTTTCTGTGTCACGGAACGCAGTTTTAAGATAATTTGAGGCGAGAAATTGGCCATTTAGAGTCTAAACATGTGGTTTGTGTGTTAAGATATGGCGTATTTATAGTTTGGCAGCAACGTTGTCGACGTCTCTGTGGACGCTCGGTGTGCACTGTGAGCCGGCACAGAGCAGCTTCGCTCGGCCTGTCCTGAGGACCAATCGCAGCTCTTGCCGTCTCCGTTGTCCCTCGACGGAGTGAAGGACACTTAAAAAATATTTTGTGCTGTTGGAGACGACGCAGAGCCTGTCGAAGAGGCTCCGCGTAACCTACGTAGAGCCCTTTACGCAGGAGTATAAATTGGGCTTTAGTCTAATCTCTGGATAATGTCAGAGTGAGCTCATGCGAGAACGAAATAAGCGAGTGTCCTGCCTCCTGCATCCTCAAACATGTTTTGCAGCTGGATCTCTGGAGGATCCAGCTGCTGTTGTGAACATGTCTCCTGTGGCTTCTGACATATGTCAATGTCAAAGCCCATTTTCTGGACATTATTCAGAATTCATGTCTGAAAAGGACTTGACACTGTATTCAGGTCCCCCTGATACAACTGCCTGACCAATTTAAAGTTGGTCCTTGATGCCAATCATGATAATGCATCACAACGTTATAACATGAAATAACTAACTTATCATCACTCACAGATTGCTTACTTTGAATTGTACATTGGGGAAGAGAAATGGAAAAAAAAATAAAAAGAGTAGGCGTGGGAAATAGTTTGATCAGAAAAGTGCAATAGCCTCTCCATTCATTCCTATTTCCATGCACACAGAGAGTTTCATTCATGCATACACACCTGTGATTCCATTCATACTGAAATGAGGATCCACATCAGTCTGGTGCACACGATCCTACGTTCAATTCTAAAATATTTTCATTACCTGGAGCATACACTCAGACTGTGTAGAGTTCATGTGCTTTGTAAATGGATGGATGACAACATTTGCACAGAACCTTTAAAGGTTGAGTGCCATGGGGAAATTTGTTTTGCAAGGGGCTATAACTCGCAACGACAGAAAGATTTAATAGGTAGAACTAGCAGAGTTTTGAAGCGGTGCTTCTGTTTGTGCTCTTGAAGTTGAAACAGTCCCATCAATAACTACCTTTTTTAGCAAACAGCAGATTATCTGAACTGTTCCAAACACTCTGTGGATGACGTGGCTTTCTTCATTTCCTGTGCTGCAACTATCTCTGCTCTCACACAGAGACTCTAAGTAGACTGGTTCCACTAGACTACTTGAAACTACTAAAATGTATTGAATCGTCAGTGTGTGCTCTTGTTCTGCACAAGCTCAACCACTGAATTTGTGCAACTTCTGCTCGTCAGATGAGCCTTTGTCGGGGAGCCCAAACATCATTTGTAAAAGTGATGTCTGAAGTACCTCTTTACAAACGTGGATCTATTGTGTTTGTGTGTCACACCATATTCAATTTCTAAACTTAAGTGTGTTTCGTGTGTTTAGTTTTTACCTCATGCTCATCAGGAGACATGACCATAACAATCAATTAATCGCTAAAGGTTCTGGGATAAACTCACCAGGATACAACAGGTCAATTAACATAGAAGGACAACAAAAATATTAAATATTTTTATGTGAGAAATTTGTCTGAAGTGTCTTTTTAGCCACACTTCAGTTTGGTTTGGTACGGTTTGTTTCCATTAGGAATAGCACCAAAATAACTGGCCCCAACTGTTCCATTTTTCGGTACCCTTCCCTTGGGGTTCCAGAGTAATGGTACGGGTGGAGCTAGACCCACGATAGTCAGGTGAGTGGGCGACAAAAAAAGCATCACTCCCTTGCGACCGGCTTGATGTCTTGTTGAGACAAACAGCCACAAACAAAAAAACAAAAAAAATTAGCTGCTGGATGTCCTTCATTGTCTGTTGCGTCGCGTTTGATGTCACTGTTTGTTGTCGTTTTTCTTTGTCTTTGTCTGCTGTCGTCACACCGGTACAACGTGTCTCGCTGACGTGCCCATTGGGCACAGCCCACATCCCTCCCACCAAGTGAAGGCACTGTTCTCAGTCGAGCAAACCTGAGTGAGGGCTCTACTGTTCTAAACCATACCATACTGTACCAAACCAAAGAGTACCATGATGGAAACACCGCTTCAATGCACTGTTCAGTTCTCATTACCACGCTGCACAAAGGAAGTGATTACTTTCATGTCAAGACAGACAAGACAGGCCAGATGCTCCAGTAAAGCGAAGCAGCTACAAACAGGGTGACCGACTGAAAACTCAAACAGACGCCCATGAATAGTTTCCAATTTGATTTCTACCGCCCACCCCTGCACTGCTCCTCTTTACACAAACATTCCTTCAGTCAGGTCTGATAGTATTGCTTGACAGAGCCTGTTCAGATGAAGGACATTTCATACTAATGATGTTACATACAGAGACATAAAAATAACAACAATAACAAACAAAATCACCAAAGGTTGTGCTGTGTAGCTTCAATGCAGGCTCTCGGAGACTTTGGACTGTTCCAACGTTGTCCATAGGTAACATGTTCAATTAAGTGATTGCTATGCTTTGAATCAAATTACATTTCCTAGTTGCTTGCACTTAGTGCTAATTAGCAAATAGTAGCATGCTAACATGCTAATCAGAAGGTTTGCCCATTATCCTTTAGATACCACTTTAGATACCACTGATGGCCAAATTGGAGTCGGAGACATTTCCAGCTGACTTTGGGCAGGTCTCCACCCCTGACAGGTCAGCAGCCAGTCTATCACATGACCAACATGCAGAGACACACAACCATCCATAATCACATTTACACTTATGGTCATTTTACTGAATCTTCAAACGAGCCACACAGACTTGGGAAGAACCAGCAATGTCCACACACAGAATGTTCCCACATTCAAATGACACTGCACTACCCATAAAAAGACAATGGACATGGTAAACAATATAGCTGCTAAACATCAGCATGTTAGCATTGTGCCACTGTCAGCTTGATAGCATTCTAATGTCAGCATTTAGCAAAGCACAGCTGTGCATTAAGTGCCATCTCACAGGGCTGTCACTAAAAAGCCCCCCATTCTTTGCTTTATCCATTTTTATTTCTCTGTCTCTTCAATTCATATAAGAGTTCAGATCTTTGAACGATAGATGAGGAATAAATACTAATTAATGCTTTAATTAATGGGGAGAAAATTACTATTTTTGCCAGTAAAACTGGTTTGAGGAAAGAAAAGGTGAAAGTAGTGGTTACAAATTTAACTTCAGACGTAGTTTCTTCATAATTCACAGCTCTAAACAGAAATCTTTCAGTCTTGAACCTCGTGCATCGGTGGTCAGGTGTAAAACAACGTTGTGGTTTGACTGTGTCAGTACTGAACTTCTCCTCTCTCTCTTCTAACTGCCAACTATAGTTTTCCCAACTATAGTTCCTTTCCCTGAGCTCAGTGTCTCTGCCACTCTCCACTCTCCCTCTCATACCTGCCCTACTTTCACACTGCTCTCACAATTTTACGAGTTTCACACCCCCCACCTTTCCCTTTCACACACGAGCCTCAGTTTTACCTCGAACCAGAGATATACATGCAGCACAGAGAATGCACAAAGTTCATGTATCCTTGCACATACTTACTGTTTGTGCAGTTGTTTTGTACGATATACGAATAAAGGAGGAGGTTTATACTTTTATACTGGCTGGGTTCGTTTTGTTTTGTTTCATACATAAAAATGAAGCCATATACAGTAAACACCAACATGCATGAGTAACTCTTTTCTGGGCTATTTTCTCTCACAGCCTGAGGTGCAAAAACCATTTACACTAAACCCAACCTGAAAAGCACAACTGGTTGTTGTTACTCGTACAACTTCTGTTCTCACAGATAGAAAACAGAGCTGGCAGCTTGGCAGCTCACGGTGTTCTGGGACATCTCAGGGTGTTATAGCGTGTTGGGTTGAGTCTTGAGCTTCGGCAAACCTTCTTGGTTTGTGGTAGGTGCCGTTAAATAATTTAGGGTGTCCAAACATGTCGTGCAGTTTGTCTTTGTAAAGTCGTGGGTAATCAGAGATCGTTGGTTTGATTGGGGACAGAAAATATCTCGAAACCATTGCAGCCATTCAATAATAACTCAGTGAGAAGCCAGAGGTTCAGTTTTATTCACAAACGGCAAACGCAAGCTCTGTTGGTGTTACTGGTCAAATGGTGCTGATGATTTTACAAGCCATGCATTATGGGTGTATGTGGTTGTTGAGTGACATTAACGCGCAACAATTAACATTTAATGACGGCCACCAGTGTGAAGCTAAGAGTGTGGGAAGAGAGAGATGCAGCAGGAGAGACAGAAAGAGATGGAGACAGAAAGAGATGGAGAGAGAGAGAGAGAGAGAGAGAGAGAGAGGGTGCAAAACAGAGACAAAGTGACAGAGAATGAAAGAGTGTGTGTAGCGAGAGAGTGAGAGAGCTAGGCCTAGTTTTAGTGTATAATCTAGGCCATTATCTGTGTTAGCACTGGTGGGGCTCCAACAGGCTCTGTGGATCCTGCATAACAATACCTTTTATAAGCTTGTATGTGTGTGTTATGTTGTGTTGTGTTGTGTATGTGTGTGTGTGTGAGAGTGTTCCACTACAGTGCCACACTTGAGTATTCATGCATGGTATTGCCATTTTGCCATACATAATGTGCGCATGCGCTCATGTGCCTCCGCTTTATGTGTCTTGCCGCTGAGTTTGTTCCTGTTTAAGAACACTTGTGTGCGTGTCTGCATTTTGTCGAGTGTGTCTTTATATGTGTGTGTGTGTGTGTGTGTGTGTGTGTGTGTGGGTCTGACTGCTCACGTGCAGCTGTGCTCTCTTGCTGTATCACCCCCCATTGACAGTCAACCCCCCGCTCCAGCAGAGCCCCGGGGGCCTTCATTATGTAAGAAAGACATTACTGCAGAACAGAGGCAGAGAGACATTGCTGCAGAACAGAGGCAGGCAGCCGTGGTAACGCTGGCAGCTCCTGCTTCAATACAACACATATAGCTCTCTCCATAAAACAGAAACACACACACACACACACACCCATGCTTGGAGCCTGCAGCAGAAGTGTGATCAGGATAATGGTGAAGATTGAGAGCTGCCGATGTTTGTGGCGCGCTTAGTGTGGCATACAAGAAATGTCAATAAATCAAATTCTGCATTATAATAAATTCTCTTCTCTTTCCTACACCAACCTCTCTCATTCCCTCCACAATCCATTTCTCCCTCCACCCATATGTGCATCCACATTCTTAAACTCTCCTTTTCCTTAATCTCAAATATGATTTATTCCCCTCTCTTGCTCCATCACTGATTCTCCTCTGACTCACATTTCCCTTCTTACTTCCATCTGCCTGCTATCCTCTCCATCACTCCATCACCCACCATCCCTCTGTAGCGGTCCCCTTCCCCCTGGCCCACCGGCTGACCATGAAGGAGGTGTTCGACGCCGAGGGTCGGCCGCGGGTGGACCTGCTCAAAGCTCATCTCACCAAGGAGGGCCGGCTGGAGGAGGCCGTGGCCCTGCGCATCATCGATGAGGGCGCCGCCATCCTGCGCCAAGAGCGCACCATGTTGGACATTGAGGCGCCAGTCACGGGTATGGAAATGGGAGGGGCTGCTGGACGAGTCTGTAATTTAATGAAGAATTACAGGGAAGTCGATACTAATTATAAGAGAAAACAAAGAGTTAGATGACAGATGGTACACGTCTACACAGTGAATATGACAATACAACCTGCTTAGACAGCTTAGCTTAGCATGAGGAACAGCTAGTTTGTAAACAGGCCCTTTTTAATATCTCCTTTTTAAATGATAAACCAGGTTATTGGGTTGAGTTAAGACTTATGTTCAGTCTACACAACCCTTAGAGTTCGTGCATCCCAATGCATGGCATGTTGTCATGTGATTGTGAGTGTTTGCTGCTTCTGTGAGTTCACACTACATTAGTGAGTGTGGGCCGAGCTCTACGAGCTGTGTCTTTCAGTATTTCACACTTAAAGATGTAACATTTGTGTATTAAAATATCTAAGAACAAGACCAACGTTCTATATCTTGTTGACGACGACGTGTACTCACATTAGCCAAAAGATTTCCAAAAGCCATTAAAACCATAGAAATCAATATTTAATGGCTTCATCCTCTTTAACCGTCTCTGCTATACATTTGGAGACAAACGTGATATGAAGCATCGAGTGATTACTCACTAGTTAGTCAGTTTGTAGACACGTTTGTCACTCATGGATCATACTATTTTCGGTGCTTTTCCCACTGTTGGAATTATCACTTGGTGATTAGCCAAAAACTAACCCTGGCAAATTATTGTTTTTGCACATGTGTTAATAGTTTAGCTTTACCTCAGCAGATTTTGTTTTACCTTTGGACAGAGCCAGCCAAGACATTTCCCCCTGTTTCTATACTCATTATGCTAACGCTATGCTAATGAGCTGCTGGCTCTTGACAAAATAGGAGGGGTATTAATCTTCTCATGGAGTAAAAAAAGTGGAAATGTGAATTTCCTGAAGTGTCAAACTGTTTCTTTCAAACAGTTTGCATTTCTCCTACTGAAAAAAGAGGTGTGTGTGTGCATATACATGAGTGACAGCCGAGCACACACTCTCTTTCACAGCGAGGACACAGATAGTAACAAACAGAGACACAGGGAAATGGAGCTGCAGCGCAAAAGACAGAAAGATTTGTAATTATGTATTAATCAGATTCTATTTGTCAATTCATTAATCTGCCACACTTACCTGTCACACTCTTAATGTGAAACGCTATTTGGTCGCAGTTCACTGAGAGAACCAGTTGGCACTTACGTATCTGACAATAGCGGGTGCCGTGTTTGGTGATATCTGCAAGAATTCCCTTGCCAGAGAAATGGAACTGTGGAGTATGTGGAGGTGGAGGAGGAGGAGATTGAGAAACAAAATGGAAAAACAAGATTCTGAGGCGATTACAGACAAACAGGAAGACAAGACTCAGACGCTCTCAACCTATTGACACCGCTTGGTGAATGTACCTGCGCATCTCTGCCTGCATTTATGCAAGTGCAGGCAGTGAGACCATGTTGTGTGGGTTGCCAGGCCCACGCCGTGTGGGAACAATGCTCAGTTTTCACAGGTACAGATCCCTGGGGACAAAGACAGAGAGACAGGCGGTTGGAGAGACAGTCAATCATAAGCAGCTAAGTGCAGAGGTTCTCCAGCCTTCTCGTTCCCAAGGAGCTGCGTATCGATCATTGTTTCTAAGTTTGTTTCCAACAGAGAATCTGACCCAGAAACACTTGAGAGTGTTTTCATGTTTGTCTGTCCGAGTAAGCTGTGATTGGAAATTATATTCTAGAAAAAAAACTTCAGAAAAAAGTGCAGGATATGTGATGTTTAAGAAGATAATCAGAAAATAGTTTGTGCACTTTGATGCCGCCTCTGTGGAAATGCTCTAAGATAAAGGCAAACTATTGAACAGACAGGCAGGTGGACGGCTCTAATCGAAACTGACAGGCTTTTAAGGCGTTCACATGAAGGCGTCTGGAAGAGACGGGTCTGAGGAGGACGACAGCTACAGATCTGTTTCATTCATGCCATTTTTTTGTATTCCCAAATCCCAGTTCAAATTAAAGTGAAGGCTTAGGAGAAGACAGAAAAACAGACATTAATTTGCCAAGCAGATTGGGAGACAGACTCTAAATGGATGTGAAATGGCCGTCTTAAAATGGCTGCGGAGGGGCGTCTATGACATCAACTAGTGAAACGGGTGAAAAAGGAGAGGCCAGACAGATGGTGAGGGTGAGGGAGGTGGACGGGAAGATGTTCTCGCAGGTCATTCACGGTCTCCTGATCTGACCTTAAAGTGTTGAGACTCAACCAAAAGTCATAACTCATGCACTTTTATTTCTCATTTAGTTTTCTGTTATTAGTTATTTCTGTTATTTGGGTCAATGACAAAAAAAGCTTCTAAAAATGTATTTTTTTTAAGTATTTTCAAAATGGATGTAATGCATATTTTTGAGTCCAGAACAATGTGTTTGAACATTTCTCATATATAGAATTACTATTCTAACTGTTTTAAATCATTTTTTAACAGTATCTTTAACTTTACAACAAAAAAAATGTCAGGTGGCACAACCAACTATTTATAAAAAAATATACACATTCCTAATATTTATTTTAAAATTAATTATTTGGCAACTATACCTTAAGGTGTCTACACTAGATAAACATTATTATTTTTATCATTGTGTTTTTTTTTTTTTTTACAATAATTTAAGATTTTTGGTCTCTGAAGGTCAGATTTTAAGCTTCCTTAACATCCAATTTTACATTTGAAGACAGGAAAATAATCACACAAATACACAAATTCATATATTCAGTATAATAACTACACACATTGCATTTATAGTAAATATACATATTACACAACATTTTAGATGATTTAGATGAGGACTGTGATGCTCAGTGTGAGAAAGACTTGATTGATTTATTGTACATTGTGTGTAAATCTGTTGCATTCTTATACTGACTGCAGTCTTTAATCAAACTCCTCACAGTGATAGAACCAGATTTTGTCTGCTTTGTTTTTTTTTTATATATTTCTTATAGCAGACAGATGAGCGGCGTTTCTAGATCAGCACAAAGGACAGATATGTACCTCTGTAGATGCAAATCAGGCCATATGGAGCCACTGAAGCAAACATGGTCGCACATTTGTCCACTGAGTTGTGGAAACTAAACATGTGGCAGCTGCGAGCTGTGGCGTCTGTGACTGTAACAGTGCCGTGTGTTCTTTCCACAGTGTGTGGAGATATCCACGGCCAGTTCTTCGACCTGATGAAGTTGTTTGAAGTGGGAGGTTCTCCTGCCAACACACGCTACCTCTTCCTTGGGGACTATGTGGACAGGGGCTACTTCAGTATCGAGGTAACGATGGACGCTTATCAGCACGTCTTCAGTTCAGTCTGTAGATTTGAAGTGTATTCATACAAAATATTGTATACAATAAACGCACAAGTATTTTCTAAGGTGAGATTGATTTCAGTGTTGAGATATGTGTGTCTGTACATAAACCAAGGTGATGTAATTTAAAATTCATGGACAGGGAGTCTCATTATTAAGATCAGCTTTCACGCACTATTCACATTTAGTAGCCAGAGCTTTCCTATAGGACACAATGGGCAGAGCCTGATTCAAGGCCTGTAATCACTGACAGGAGTATAATCTACTGCTCACTGAAATATGCATGGAAGCTGAGTGGAGACAGAAGCTCATCCAGAGGGCAGTTTGGACATTTGATTCTTTGGATGTGAGTGCAGTGAAGTATTACAGCGATACTTTGACTTGACTGAAATGCAGCAGAGACCAGCAGAGCAAATTAAAGGTCCAGTCTGTAAGAATTAGTCTAACGGTGAGACTACAGATTGTAGAAAAGTGAAGAACTCCTCTGCTGAAGGAACTACAGTGGCCTTCACTTACCACACGGATATCATGTCTTTGTTTGCACTATAAGCCTCTTTATCTTTACACTCTGTCTGGTTTGTTCATTTAGATTGAAAAGATAGAAAAATATGGAGCGTTTATACAGTTCTAGCACGGTTCGGCTTGACTCTACTTTGTTTGGTTGGTTTTCCATCTATCTATGGAGCAAGTTGTGTCTGTCACAGGCATATCTCGCTGACCGTTAGTCAGATCGCCCTAAGACTTTGGATATGGCTTGAGCATGGCCCGATGGTGTGCATCCTTGATTTTCACATTTTTGGAGGAATTTTTATTTTCTCTGATTTATCACGCTGCACCAGACAGACAGTGGCTCATCAGCAGCAGCTGCGCTGTCTGGAGCAGGGAGGTGGGAGTCCTCACGGTGGGTGAGACATTTTCACAGTGGCTGACAGTCACAACAGCTAGCTAAGCTAATGCTAATCTAAAATGAAAACATTTGCGTTCTGCCTAATGAAGTTGCACAGTGTTTGTATTATGTTAGCCTTTACGTTCCTCATCATGCATTACCATAACTGAACAATCTTCTGCAGAAGCCACTATAGGAATACATACTTCCTACGGTCACTGCACTAGTTAGTATAATACCTCCTCAACGTGGGGGAGTCATCATAGTACAGCTGCATGAAACTGCCATGATTTTGTTTCACACGTGACACAACACTACTGACTAGTGACTTGTATAGCAGTTATTTTTGGTGTACTGAATCATTAGACTCGGCTGATTAAAAAGATTTGTTCACAGAATCGTTCAGCGCTTCCTGCACGACCAGAGCACACACTCTGTCTGACAAAGCCACTGAACTGAAATACGGCCGATGGGGACAGCACGGCTTTCAGCTGTCACTAAATACACCAGACTCCTCTGTTAAATGTTAAGATTTGAGACATTCTTTGCTAAATGTTGGAGATTAACAAATGCTTTCAGGATTTTTAAGTATTTTTAGCTGATCTACAGTCCAGCATTGTTCGGTTTGATTCTTGGGAAATCACACTTGTGACTCTTCCAATAACGACACTTGGTGATCAATCAGTAGCCGGAAGTCTGTCCATGTTGCATTTCAGTATCATCTCAGTTCGCTTGGAACTTCACCAGAGCAGGTATTATAGCTAATGGAAAAGCAAATAAAAACCGTTTATAGTCGAGTCGTGATAGAACTGTGGAAAAGCGCCAAAAGTGGTGCAAGATGGCAGCATTTTTAAAGCAAATCCCTTGCCCAGAGTATAGTCTGTGTAGTTTACGGTATATTACATTTCCACCAACAATCCCTCTGAAAAGTTACACACTGGACCTTTAAATCCATTATACACATGGTGAATGTCTTCTGAAGCCACAATGGCAGGAGGCATGTGTCAGAGACATGGAGTGAGTTTGGAGCAGTGGGAACAGTTTTTAGGCCACCTTCCTAACACACTTCAAGGGCACAGAGAAATCAGTGTAGAGCGGCGATGATATGGCGTAAAGGTGAGAGAACGCTCTCCCCGGCCATTTGTAAGGTTAATAAAATGATGACAGTAAAAGCATGTAAGACGCAGGGAAATTTGAAAAGACATCCGTACATCTGTAATGACTTTATTGTTTTCCATCTCACTTAATCAACACTGATTCTGGTCACAACCCTCTTTAGGTCCATGTTTAGTCTGGAGCACAGATCAATTTGCTTTCAGCTCAATTAATTTGGGCAGTAGATGATTCATTAACAGGAGGAATTCCTGGCTTGTGAGTTGTGATTTGAATTTGCAGGTTGAAGTGAAATGAAGGGAACTGAAAGTGAAATACTATTATTTATAATGTTTAATTATGCGCTAAAAAGCAGTGGAATGTGTGGTTTGAAGGATTGATCAATGGAAAAATAATGATATCACTCTAATGTCTGTGCAGTAAATATACCATATATGGACAAAAGTATTTGGCCACAACTGTTAAGTATTGAATCAGGTGTTTCAGTCAGGCTTTGGGCTCTCAGCGCCTTATCTCCTGTGAAGGACAATCTTAATGCTTCAGCGTACCAAGATATCGGACAATGCTATGCGTCCATAGCATTGTCTCTGCCCCAGTGCACACAGCAAGGACTAGTTTGACATGGTTTAGTCATGGTTTGACGAGTTTGGTGTGGAAGAACTTGACTGAACTGCACAGAGCCCTGACCTCAACCCCATCGAGCACCTTTGGGATGAACTGGAACAGAATTTGTGAGCCAGGCTTTCGCATCCATCCATCAGTGCCTGACCTCATAAATGCTCTGCAGAAGGAATGGACACAAATTCACTTAGAAACAGGAAAGTTGTATAGACACAAGAGCTCAGCGATATGACAGGAAGAATCAGTGAGTCTTTTAAAAGACTGACAGACCTTGAAAACATAAGTAAAAGAGAAGCCTTAAATGTTAGTGTGACTAGATTGTCCAACACGTCCTGCTGTGTACTGTATTCATGTGATCACTACTATAAACCTATTGAGCTTCTCTTGCTAACAAGGTTTTATTTTCTCATTCATGGCTAAACTTTCAGTGTGTGTTGTACCTGTGGTCGCTGAAAATCCTCTACCCAAAGACGCTCTTTCTTCTACGGGGAAACCATGAATGTAGACATCTGACGGAATATTTTACCTTCAAACAAGAATGTGAGTAACTATTCATATCATATCATATCATATCATATTGCTGATGTATCTTGTAAAAATAAAATAAAACACAACAGTCCATCACTGCTCCCTGTAGCTTTTAAGTCACATTTTCTATTAACTACTTGTTGGTTTGTTAAAGGTGCATTATGTAATAAATGTAAAACAACTGGCCATCAAATCCTCCTAATATGTCACAGAGACTCAGGAATAATGTTCATATAACAAACTGAACTCACCAACAACAACAGTACAGCCAAAATATTTGCATTAAAAAATATATTTTGCAGACTGCAAATCATGTTTATGTTTTGAAATCATGCACGTTTTGGCATGTGGCGCCACCTTCCGCCGTCTACCAATCATTGCAGTCAGTAGAGTCTCTGCTGCCGAGCAACCACGGGCCTCGGTATTTCGAATTTGAATGTAGTAACTGTTTTTGGCCACATTCTTACATATGGCACCTTTAACTAGTTATTTTTTCTTTCATTTTAGAGCAGTTTTCATTATATGATTTGACAAAACATCAAAGTAATTCTTTGAAAAAGGGGACTCAAATACAACCCTTTCATGCTGATACAGTAACGTCACTGACAACTGTAAGTAGCCAACAAGCAGCTAACCATAGTCACCATGCCATGATTTGGTTAAAACTTCATGTTTCCATCATTGTCAAATAATATATGTGATACTAAAAGACTGTTTTTGAGCTTAAACTGCACGATACAGGCAAACTAACCAGGCAGATTCTCTGTCATAATCGGTCCTCTTCTGAAATATGACCTTCCTGGAGCCCTATGACATAGTCCCAGCCAATGAAATGCTCTTTGCAATGATGAGTCAGGCTTGAACTACATTTACAGCTCTCTCCCGAGCACCCAATTGCATCCATTGTTATTATTATTACTGCATTTTTGGATTTACAAAAAATAATACAACGTAATTGTCACCTCTGTCCAAACATCAGATTTTGTTTGCACACTGTTTCAACGTGTGGAGGAATTCAAATTCACATTCATCAAATGTTACACATTCATCACATCATCTTATAAACATAACTGTGGACATTTTTACTTCTTCCCTCCTCCTCATCTTTTCCTTTTACTGGCAGGTTTGCATCCTCCCTCCTTTCTAACACTTCCTTCCTATTTCTCCTCCATCTCTACCTCCCTCTCCTCTCCTCTCTCTCTCCCTGACTCGCTCCTCTGCCAGTGAGTTTTAGCGTTCTGAGTGAGAGTGGGTGATTAGCAGCAAATTAATTTGGCTTGTAATGATTGGCTCAGGGACTTACTCCTCTGTGTCTGATTGGCCAAGGGACGAGGAAGCTAATTTCCCCTGGTGCTCATGGCGAATAGTGGTCGCCCTCAATTACCATCTGCTGTGTGTGTGTGTGTGTGTGTGAGTGTGAGTGCACGTACTATGACTGCATGTGTGTGCAAGAGTGTCTTTATAAATGTTTAAGTGTGTGTGTGTGTGTGTGTAAGGAGCTCACAACTGGTGCAATAATGAGCTCTTGCTCTACACAAGGCAGATGGAGAGGTTGACAAACACACTCCTCACCGTCACCACACACACACACACACAACTGCTCAACAATACTGGCTTCGATTTGTGTACATTTTGTTCTCACGTCCTCTCTTCTTTCTCTCGTCCCTCTCCCCTCATCGTTACTTCTGCTTCCTCTCCTCCCCTCCACACATGTAACCTCTCCTTCCTCTCCTGTCTCCTCCCATCAATCACTCCATCCTTTCCTCTTTATAAAGTGATCATTCTCCTCCCTGCTCGCTGTAATCCAAAATCCTCCGTTCTTCCTCAGTCTTCTCCTTTCTCTCGCTCTCTCTCTCCTCCAGCTATTTAAATCATACGATGTGGTTCTGTGTCAGATGTATTGTTTGGCCAGTGTGTGTTGGATGTCTTTACGGACGCCGCTGCCAAATCATAAATCATTTTTCTTAAAGCAAAGATTCTGCCTCTACACTGCTTCTTGTTTATATTTTAGACTGATTTTTGTCTTTGCATCCGTATGTTGCCTGAAAGAATATGTGCATTTCCTCACCAAAATACATTTCTTCTCTGGGAAGGAGCATTTCTTAATAATTTAAAAAAGCAGGTCACATGAGAGTGCTGGGAAAGACATTATTCATAACGTGTTATGTTAGCACCTTTATACTCACATACAGAGTCAGTCCAAGGCCTGAAGACCGAGTTCCTTCAGATCCGTCCATGTACAGGCTCCGCGTTTGATTTCTTGTTGCACAATGTGTTTGTGTGCGATATGAAACAAACGCAGCCCAAGTGAAAGCGACTGGCTTTATGTTTGCAGGGATAGTGGCTGTTGAAAGCATGTTAGAACACACCGAGGTGCTTCCTTTGTCTCAAGCCTTGTACTCTCTCACTCCTCCATCCACCTCCAGGTAAGATCAAGTACTCGGAGCAGGTGTACGATTCCTGCATGGAGGCGTTTGATTGCCTGCCGCTGGCAGCCCTGATGAACCAGCAGTTCCTCTGTGTGCATGGGGGCCTTTCACCAGAGATCCATACACTGGACGACATCAAAAAGGTACAGTAAGACACAACACAACACACACACATACAAGTAAGACACAAGCGGGCCATATAAAAAGTCCGTACTGACATGCATAACTTATGTAGGCTGAAGCTTATTAAATGTGACTTACTAAAGTGAGAGAGCTATGTTGACATACTAAATATACATTTTCATTCTTTCAAAGTTAGAAATTAGTTATTTTAGTATTATTTTATTCCGTGGAACTAAATAAATCAATAGTTAAAGTCCAGTCCCTCAGTCTTATTCACAGCATCATAAAGGTTTTCTGAGGCGTCATGACTTTTTTTAAATCAAGTTATCGTTTGTGGAGTGTAATATTGCGTAATTATGGAGTTCAGAATTGTTTAATTTGTCTTCCAAAAGGTTCCCAATGGACTCTATATTCCTTGTATTACGTTAACATTATACCTGCATGCTAGGTGATGTTGCTGTTGCCTGGCAACAGTCTTCTCACGACTTTAGCATTTGAGCAGCAAGCATGCCGTCTTCAAAACTTTCCATGCTGTAAACACAAAGTCCCACTTAAAGGCACCGTCACGCCTGTTGATCCTTTAATTACAAAATAAATTCAATTAAATTGTAAATAAAAGTAATCAGTCAGTATGTCATGTGACTTCACAGAAAGCTGATAAAGCCTTTCAGCTCCGCACGACTCTCTCTGTGTTGCTGTGCTGCACACAGGAAGTCAAGGGTTTTATGTCAAGGCAGATGAAGGAAACAGCAACACAGCTCTGGTGACATGAGACGGCTGCTGGTTGGAATAGGAGCATTCAGCGGTTTGACAGGATAGATGCTTCTCGTCCCCTGTATACATACAGTCGCTCCCACAGTATGGTCTGATAGTATTACTTGACAGATGGAGTTGTTTCAGCTCACAAAGACCAAACAGAGGCAGAATAACAACCTTGTCTTAAATTAAATATGGAACATTAAATTTGTCAAAGAAAATAGTTCAATAGTTCAATTCAATATCTACATTTGTAGAATTATTAATGTTCTCTTACATTTTTTGTTTTTAGTAAAGTAGAAAAACATGAAAACAGTGCAAGAGTTTCTTTAGTTTTCCACTTTACTGGAGTTACTGCTGATTCATATACCTTTACTGTATGGACAGTATAATAATAAATACATGCCGAGAAAAACACTAACATCTGTATTGACCTACTGTGTGAACAATACTGAAACACATCTGTAAACACTGACCAACCAACATTATGCCATTAAACCAGCTACCACTGTAAAAGCACAGTTCATAAGAAACAGACAATAATGTACACACACGCACGCACGCACACAGTTTACAGTTAATACAGAATACAAAGGCACCACACACACACACACACACACACACACACACACACACACACACACACACACACACACACACACACACACACACACACACACACACACACACACACACACACACACACACACACACACACACACACACACACACACACACACACACACACACACACACACACACACGCACAGTGACATGAGAGCACACACTTCCTCATCTAATGGCAATGTTTCCATGGTGAATCTGCTGGTGTGACATCTTCTCCCTCCTGTGTGGTGAGCGTTGCCATGGAGATGCTCTGCTCTGACAGTATGTGTTTGTGTGCATTTGTGTGCACTATGTGTTTGCCTTTCTTCCTCCTCTGATTTATACAGTATTGGTTTATGCATATGAGTGTGCTTGATATGACTGCACCTTTGGCGTAATATGAAGGTATGTATATATGTATATATATATGTATGTATAATTGTGTTTCTGTGTAAATTTCTGCATACGTTGGCTTCGAATGATGTTTCTGTAAGCTTATACTTAGTGTGTTTCTCTGTGTGTATTTGCGTGTGTGTCCTAGTTGGACCGATTCAAGGAGCCGCCGGCATTTGGGCCCATGTGCGACCTGCTGTGGGCGGACCCCCTGGAAGACTTTGGCAATGAGAAGACCCAGGAGTATTTTGGCCACAACACAGTCAGAGGCTGCTCCTACTTCTACAGGTACAGGACAAAACAAAGTCCTCATAGTAACACCAACCAAAGGATATATTACATAAGAGCAGTGGCAACTTATTACATTAGGGGGAAACAGCTCCAATTGGAGCAGATTTAATCACATATCCCTGCACTTGTGAAGCTCGTGGATATTGAAGACCGACTGTAATAACAATACACGTGGATTTTGCAGTCAGAAATAAGACTGTTCCTCTCAAATGTGTTCCTCGCTGTGTGTTATTGCGATGTGGCTTTCATTGACTAATCACAAATGTAATATGTGTTTGTGTATGAGTTTGGGATGTTGGTTATGAGAGGAGAGATGCTCTTGGTTACATCACGTCCAAGATACAACAGTGATTGGGACTTGTACAAGAAACAGAAAATCTTGGCCTCTTCTCTCACTCACTCTCTCTCTCTCTCTCTCTCTCTCTCACACACACACACACACACACACACACTGTACATAAACACAGCACATTCACAAACACATACACACAGTTCCGTTTCAGCATGAAACGATATCCCACAATCCCCAGGGAGACTGCACGGTTCTGTTGCTATGACGACTGGCTACTCCTGCCAGATATGAAGTGATATTAAGATACAGTGAGAGAAAGAGGGAGAGCAACACAGAAGGAGAGTGATGGTGGTGGTGGTGGAGGTGGTGTTCGGTTAGAAGATGAAAGCTGGGACGTTAATAAAAAATAATAACGGAGGGATGTTAAGACGAGGAGCTGGAGCTGGAGCACAGACGGAGAGCCGGTGTGGTCGTACTTGGGCTCCTCGTGTGTAAAAGTTGGTGTTATGGTATGTTATCTGAGGAGAACACTGTGTTTTCTATGTTTAGCAGACACAGCATCAATCGTCCTGACTCAGTGTAGCACTGAGGCGGCCATAGCTCAGTCCTGTCTGTGCTCATGGATGCCCCCTGCTGGTCCCAGCGTGACGTGACATTAGAAAACAAGAGGCCGACTCATCTTGCTCTGCTCAACTTTAAACACTTCCATCTGTGTTGTGGTTTCTATCAAGGCTTAATATATAACGACACATGATGGTTTTTTTTTTGGATCACTCCCCCCCCCCCCATGTTTTCGCATGATTCCATTTCAGACGTATGTGCTCGCTCTCACTGCTTCTCTCTGTGTCCCCTCCTTGTGTCCCCAGTTACCCAGCAGTGTGCGAGTTCCTACAGACCAACAACCTGCTGTCAATCATCCGAGCGCACGAAGCACAGGATGCTGGGTAAGCTGACTGACTGTCACAGCTCAGTCCTCCTCTCGGCTTAAAAGGGATCACCACTTAATTTAATGGCCTACCTTGACATTTCGTGTGCTGGGCTGTTATTTTGCTTTGTGTGGGAATCGGCACAATAAGAGAAATACATTCCACTATTTTTCTCTCCGTCACCCTGAAACTGTGTTGTTTGCATTGTCTTTAACTGCGGTCACACACTTCTCTGAAACAGCGTGTGAAGGCAAAGGGCCATGTGAGGCTTACGCTACTATTCTAAATAAAGACAGAGGGAGACAAACACAATATCTGCTGCCCAAATACAAATCCATTAACGGCATCTGTTAACTCAGTGAAAATCCTCTAACTATAATGCTGCAATTAAGGCAGTGCTATTCTGATTTGTACTGTTCGCGAATCCATTAACGGCATTTTTGTCTGTCCTGCAGCAGAATAGTCTGCGTAATCATCCGGGGCCGTGCTGCTCTTGGCAAAAGGGCAGGTTAAAAAGAAAACACAATATTAGTCGAATGAGCTTCAGTGCTTTTACCTGAAAATCCCCATTAGTCACGAGTTTAGTAACCTTTACGAGACTGTGCTATCACGTGTTCTTATTACTTTGTGGGAACTAATGACTTGTGCGCTTGAGTCAAATATCATGTGTCACCTCAGGAAACAGAATTGTGCCGGGACATTTTCTGTTTACAAATACAGAGGACAACAAAAAACAGTATACATATACTTTACAATCACACTATAAGTTCATTATGTTAAAAGATGCAGCCTTAATAGTAGCTAAATCAGACTATTAATCCATGCTTTTTGTATATTGTTGTGTTCCATAAAGTCAAACTCTTCCAAAACTTGTTAGGTTCATCCTTAAAACATGTTTTTTTTCTCCAGCAAAGTCATGTCTTTAAACCAGAGAGAAGTTCCACCAATATCCTTCTTCTTCCATGAGTAAGCAATACATCAAACCCAGCAGAACTAGACTTACTTCGCACTGTGACTAAGGCGCTGACACTTTCTTCTTCAAACATCAGGGTCCTTCAGAAGCTGCTCAGTGGCACGTTTACACACACACACACACATACACACACACATATTTTTGCCAGCTATGTGTGGGATCCCGTTTCTTCTTCGTTTGTCTACTCTTCAGCCTCTCCCTCTTTTGCTTTCGTCAGTTTTAGTCCACGGAGTGTGTGTGTTTTTATTTGAATAACGTGGGCGGCTTGTTGGTGTCTCTCTTTTTCCCTCAGGTACCGCATGTACAGGAAGAGTCAGACTACAGGTTTCCCCTCCCTCATCACCATCTTCTCTGCTCCAAACTACCTGGATGTGTACAACAACAAAGGTCTGACACACACACACGCACGCACGCACATAATAAACATATATGAGATCAGTTGTGCTGATATTTGTCACCCAACTCTAAACCTGAAACATACAGTATATTCATTTTTACATTTTATCTTCACTACTTTTTAATTGTAACAGTTTAAGGGAAAGGATAATCTCTCTTTCTCTCACTCACACATTCTCTCTCTCCCTCTCTGTATGTGTGTGTGTGTGTGTGTGCACAGCGGCAGTGCTGAAGTATGAGAATAATGTGATGAACATCCGTCAGTTCAACTGTTCTCCTCATCCCTACTGGCTTCCAAACTTCATGGACGTCTTCACCTGGTCTCTGCCTTTCGTGGGGGAGAAGGGTAACACACACATGCACGCATACACGCACACACACACACACACACGTTTGCACTCCATTCATAGTGAGGACCCTCATAGACATAACACATTCTAGCCCCTTACCCTAACCTAACCACAACTAAATGCCGAACCCTAAAACCACCAAAAACCAAGGACCAGCCAAAATGTCCTCACCAGTATGGTCTATATGACTTTTGGTCCTCACAAAGTGACAAATACAGGAACACACACACACACACACACACACACACACACACACACACACACACACACACACACACACACACACACACACACACACACACACACACACACACACACACACACACACACACACACACACACACACACACACACACACACAGTAAGACCTTATCCACACAGAACCATAACTTTTCTTATACGATCATTTTTGTTGTGAAAAAGTAAGAATCAACTCCTAAAAATGAAACACGGCATCATTTCACAAATCACAAAACGCGCCTTTAAAACTGTCGTACACATGGAGCATTTGCATAAAGCTTGTGCACCGTGTACATGACATCTAATGGGGTTAAAGGTTAGGTTAGAGAGGTGGAGCTATGACTTTATTGTTTTGCCAAAGTTGTGTATTTGTTGTAAACCCAAAAAACACAAAGGGTATTTTAAGATCGTTCTACTCTGGAACCCCTTTCCCAAAAAAATGCCATATGCCAATGTTTTTCAGATTCTCAAGTCATTTTTGGTGGTGCCAAGGAGAGATAATGATTGTAGATACTGTATATGATGTAATGTATATGGTTAAGTGTGTCTTTCTTTGTGCTACAGTCACTGAGATGCTGGTGAACGTCCTGAGCATCTGCTCTGACGACGAGCTCATGAACGACGGAGAGGAGATCTTTGACGGTGAGAAGAAACAGCTAAAAATGTGCTAGTAGAATATATGTTTTTGCTTACATTTGCTGCGTTTATTAATGATGAGGTTTGCGCTTGATCGTCTTACAGCCAGTGCAGCTGCGGCGAGGAAAGAGGTGATCAAAAACAAGATCCGAGCTATTGGGAAGATGGCCAAAATGTTCTCTGTTCTACGGTGGGTTTCAACATAATATGTGTGTACCTGGTTTTCCTTATGTTGTGGGGACCTAAATCTGTTTACACAGTCACATTATGGGGGACAAAATCAAGTCCCCATAAAGTAAATTACTACATTTTAAGGTGACGACATGCTTTAAAGTTAGGCTGAGGTTAAGGTGAGAATAAGTAATGTAAAGCCCTCGCCTCTGCACGGTTATTTTGCGTTTCCATTAGCCATATTACCTAGTACCTGGTACTTTTTTAAGTACCTGTTAGATGATACTAAAATGTGAGGTAGTCAGACTGCCAGAGGGACATCACTGGAGAAGTCATGAGCAAGACGTCCGACTCAGGAATCAAAGCGGACAATGCCGAAGTGTAGATCAGTAAAAAAAGACTTAACAATCCTAAAAACTGTGGGTTAATCTCCAACAATTACCAAGGAAATGTCTAGAATCTCATCATGCAACAGAGGAGTCTGGTGTATTTAGAGACAGCACTGCTCTGCGATAGTGAGCGGCGAGCTGCGTCACAACTGCTGTATTTTACTTCAGTGACTGTATCAGATGGAGTCTGTGCTCAGGTCATGCAGGAAGTAATGAACAAATCTTTTTAATTAACTCAATCGAATGATTCAGGACACTGAAAACAACCACTTTACAAGTCACTAGTTTGTGTGTGTGTAAAACAAAGTCACATCAGTTTCATGCAGCCGTGCTGAGATGACTCCGCTCACGTTGAGGAGGTACTACATTGTAATGGAAAACCAACCGAACCGTGCAGAGGCGAGGCGAGCTGGGACCATGTAGTGGAAACATGGCATACGTCAACGCAATGTCCTCTGAAGTCATGGAAAACAGAGTGTGTGTGTGTGTATTTCATTTAACTTCTGCAGAAATTAATCAGCAGTCTTCAGATTGTCAGTCCCTGGATACTGCGTTTAAACACACAAGAGTGTTTTAATGTTTTTGCAGATGTCCATTATGGCACAGTGTGTAATTCTCTGCATGTCTCTCTTTATCACCTCTTCCCTCTTCTTTTTATTCCACACACACACACACACACACATACACACACACACACCTGTCTCACACCTACATTTACACCATCTCTGTCTGTCTCTCAGGGAGGAGAGTGAGAATGTGTTGACCCTGAAGGGACTGACTCCTACAGGCATGCTGCCCAGCGGAGTGCTGTCTGGGGGCAAACAGACTCTGCAGAGTGGTGAGTGTTTCACACATGTGCGCACACACACACACACACACACACACACACACACACACACACACACACACACACACACACACACACACACACACACACACACACACACACACACACACACACACACACACACACACACACACACACACACACACACACACACACACACACACACACACACACACACACACACACACACACACACACACACACACACACACACTGTACACACACACACACAACACCTTCCAGAGCAACATGCACATAGACACAGGCTGACTGTCTGCTTTGGACCATCTTCCAGTTCCTTCCCGTCCTCTTGTCATTCTTCTGACTCACTCACACTCACTCTCTCCACCTCACCTCACCAGTGCTCAGGATACTAACAGCCTGCAGGTTGTGTGAGTGTGTGTGAGAGACACAGAGAGATATACGTTAATGTTCAGGTTGTATGAGGTACTGACACACACACACACACATGCAGTAGCCAATGCTTATACTAACTCAGTACGATTACACGCAGTTTAATCTAAGGTCATAGTCTGACTAAGACAGGCAATCGGACAACTTGCTGAGTCCTAGGAGAAAATTGATTTATTTGCCATGTACGTCTGACTCCATGTCCACAGGTGGCGCTGTAGTCATGATCATGATACAAATTAAATGGAGTGTGACTTGTGATTGCTGGAGAAAGATGTACTGCAGTTTATAGCAGCTTGATTTTAGTCAGACTAACATGTTCATGTGCCATTAAAGGAGACATATTACGCAAAACCAACTTTTTAATCATTTTAATACTTATATTTGGGACTCTGGAGGCCCTATGAGTAGGTAAAGTGTGAAAAAAGATGACCCGGTCATGTTTTTGTGGTCTGTTCTGAACAGGGCTGTTTTGGCAGGGTGATTGAACTGCTGTGGTGCTTCATCCTTATGGTATTTTGACCAAAGCATGTCACAGACATGTGCATTAGGACACCAGGGAACTAGGTTAACTTGGAGAAATAGGACATAATATGAGACCTTAGAAAAGTCCTATGAAAAGCAAATGATTGTCTTCTCCTGACTGAAATTGGTCTTTTAACATGCATGTAAATGCGAGCGTACCAAATAAAATCTACATCTGTTGAAGGCTACGATATCTTCAAGAAACTTGCTGCTTAATCTTGTCGTATGACAGCTGGTACCTGCTTTTAGACGGGGACACGGGAGCTGCTGTTCTGCTGCTGCCTCATTTAGTAAATTTGTGTCAGTTTGGTTCATCTGAATGAGGTATTTCCAACACTCAAGTCACAGAAAACACGTTTGAACTTACTGTACTAATAGAGGCAGCAGTGAATCAACAACTCTCTGTGCGCTGTGGTGTAAACTTGCTGACAAAGCAACACGTTCTTCAGTGTCTAGTTGGGGTAAGTCTATCTAGCAGTGTGCAGGAGTTAAGTGGGAGTAGATTTTTTTACCAGGTAAGCCTTTTGTTAAGTGGCTAAAATATCAGTGCTGACTCATGTGTCAGTACCTCATACAGCAACTCTTCAAAGGACCTGAACTGTTTCTTTTAAAGTATAGTAATGCAAAGACAGGCAGTTACAGTGTGTGTGAGTTAACACCAGCTACTGCTAACGCTGACCCTGCCCTGACTTCCTCACATGACTGAAACCTGAAGCCTGTAAGAACCTGTGAATGTGGACTGCACAGGCTCATATTTGTCAGTCAATGCAAACGTCAGCGTGTCAAACAGGTGATTGTGTTCATTTACCAAACCATGACAATTACAGTTTTTTACTAAAGTGAAGTCAAGAGGCAGACAGGAGAGTGTGAGAAGTGAGAGAGGAGGGGGTTTACATGTAATCAATAATTCATCACTCTTATCATGTCTGAGAAAATGATGTACAGAAATCTTCCCTGACTGCACTCCACTCTTAAATCTGCTTCATTTCCTGCCGGCGGTTTTTTTTCTGGCTAATTACTTTTTTGTTTTAGTGACGGACCGAACCAAGTGATTATTTCATCCATCTTGAGATTTTGGAGGATCCTCCTCCAGCTGCAATTTCCCATAACCGCTTCTTTGCCTCCTCAAGCCAATACATTTATACATAACTGCACAGAAGCATGTTTCAGCCTTCACCCCTTTCTTCTTCTCCTCCTCCTTCTTTCTTTCTTTGCACTTCCTCTTCCCTCTGGGCCTGTCGTCTTCTCTCCCTCTCTCTCTTCCTCTCCTCCTACCTCTTCACTGTTCTCTCTGCCCATCCTTCAGCTACCATTGAGGCCATAGAAGCCATCGAGACAGTTAAGGACGCCGAAGGTAAAATCTCACTCATCTCACTGTGTGTGTGTGTGTGTGTGTGTGTGTGCAGCATGGCTGCGCTCTCAGCCACCCATGCTCATAAGATCATAGATTTTCCCTTACCCACGACGCACTAAGCTCTTCTAACCACATCAGCGCTCAACAACAAAACTAAAACCCTGCTGCGCGCTAAAGTCACCACACTCAAACACACAAACATGAACGCGCATTTTTCTCTTTGCTTCAGCTAAAGCAGGAATTATCACACTGCATCTTCTCTTCCAACACGCACACACACACACACGCAATCATTTATTTTAAGTCCCATTCAAGTCCAACACACATCGCACGTCGTCTTACACGGAGTGTAGAAGAAGAGCGGGAGTGTGGGTGGGAGTGGGTGTTGTGGGGGTGGGCAGGGTCGCTCAGACCTCTCCTCGTCTGCAGTGTGCTGCTGTCCGTTTCTCTCTCTATTTCATAGGAGCTGTAGTTGTGTAGAGGATGGAACATGCAATCAATCTGTTTCTCACCACTCGCCTGTAAAACTGTCAAACCAAATCTGATGGTAAAATATTCTAAAATTTAAAATTCAAGTTAGTTTTTCCACAGAGATTTTGACCAAATCCCTTTCCTCTCCAGGACAAATGGCCACATGACCTTAATACAGAAGGTGAGGTCATGTGACATGTGAGTCATTTGCTGTAAAACACTGGTTCTCAAAGTGCGGCCCTGGGGCCAATGAGGCCCACAGAAACATTTCTGGCGGCCCGCAATGAATTACAGTTGATAGTTTTAATCCAGGAGGTACTAAGCTTGTTAAATGTTTGTTGGACAATAAAGACCAATAAGTGTAAACAAAAATACTGGGTATTTACCTGGTTTCTATGTGGTGAATTTTAGTGTATTATTGGGTAATAAGCTGGTAATAAGCAAGTAGCTACAGCCCCCAATTACTAGCTATTTACCCAGTAAATATATGGTAACAGAAATGTGTTACTTGGTATTAACCTGTAATTAAAAGGTAAGAACAATGGCCAAAATACTGGGTAATGCTTAAATTACATTCTATTAACACTTATATTACTTATAGCTAAACTGTTGAACTGCAATCTGGTCATTAAAATAATTACAAATGGGATTTTTTTCTGGTTTTTTTTCTTTGGCGGCCCTCAGTCCAATGTAGGGTTCCTAAATTGGCCCTTAGGTATCAAAACTTTGAGAACCCCTGCTGTAGAAGAATGCGGGACATGGTCAGAACCTCTGTGAAAGACTGAGCTGAAAGCTGAAACACATTCAAAACGGAGAAGTTGCTGCTGCTTCAATTATTTGCAGAGTAAGATTAAGTTAAAAGTTCCAATACGCAATACTTGAGCGTCGCATATTAGTATTCATGTCGGACAACCGAAGATATTCAATCAAAACAGACATTTTGGAGCCATGTCACAGCTCTTAGAGCTCCCCATCGCAGGAGATGCCAAACCAATATTAACTCTGGTATCTGCCACCAAGTGGCTCGTCTGCATTCAGCAGAGCACTCCTGTACTCATAATCACCCTTTCCTCAAGACATTACTTCTCTACTACACATGGAAATTCACATTTCCTGACACCTTGTGGTGCAGAATGTTGCTTATTGCACCTTAGCTGATGAGTTTGGAATATTTTAACTACAGGATGTGTTTACATAGTTGAGAATTAATCAGAAAATCTAAACCCACAGTGTAAAGAAAAGAGAAAGAACTTGACAGGTTCTCGTGTGCTGCTGAACAGATTGTGGTCATGGCGTTTGTGTTTATTCTGTGTCCGTAGACTAGAGTGATTAATCTGCACGCTTAGTTAACCGTAGTTCCTGTGTTTGTACCCTTAGTGCTGTCTTTGGCTTTACGTAAACTACAGTCCATAATTTGCCTAAGAAAATAAATGATGGTCCTGTGTTATGTTTTACTGTTATGTAATATGATATGTTGGATGTTTGCTGTGTAACACAGCAGCAGTTTGTGAGGTGAGTGTAAAGGTAATATGAAGTTGGGCTCATTTTAAAGCATCACGCTCAAACATCATGGTGTTCATGACAAATTCTCTAAGAAATCATACATACATACATCTGCTCCATGCTTTCCTCTGCTACATGTCTAATATAAAAGTGTACTTCACTGATTTCAAAATGTATAGAAACTGTGGAAAAACACAAACAAGTGTCTGCTACATTCAAACCATTGTCAAATTCATTCACACAATGCTGATTAAGCCTAAAGCACTCCACACCACTCAGCATTTCTCAGTGTAGCGATGTTTAGCTCTCGTGTTGTGGGGGCGTGATTCCCACGCTGCACACAGGAAGTGATCCGTTTCATATCAAGACAGACGAACGCAACGGCAACATTGGGCGAGTAAAGTGAGACGACTGCAAACAGGTCAGAGTATGACTGAAAACACAAAGAAGCGTCCGTGAGATGTTTCAGAGGGGGAATTCCACTGCTGAAAAATCAGTTTGAGATGAAGATAAACACTTCTTCTCCTGCTACTGCTGTATACACACAACTGCTCCCTCAGTCATGTCTGATAGTTTTGCTTGACAGGTAACTCTTCAGGTAAATATTGACTGGTGTAGTAAAAGGTAGGCTCACCCCACGTCTGTCCTTCCTTAACCAACATTGATGATAAACTGGTAACTGACAACAAAAAAGTGGCTCAAACAGAGGAGGTGAAAGAGGTTTTAAGGACTTATGGACAACTGTGCTCTGTTCGGTCTCTGTGTCTGTCTCTTAATATACCAGTGTCTCAGACTACTGATCTAGGATCAACGGTGCACTAACTGAACTAATCCTAGCTCAGCATTCTGACAACAGATGAACACTGTCTGATGTGTGTGTGGACGTTGGTGGAGCAAAAGTGTAGATGTGCATATTAGGCATGGGACGATCCCAAAATTTCATGTTACGTATGTCATTATTCTGACCTAAATGGTTGCAGATCACGGTAACTGAGCGAGTGAGAAAGGATTTATATTAAAAGACTGGAATCTTATAAAGATCATTATACAGGGTTCCCACGGGTCCTTGAAAGTTTGAATTTTGTGCAACAAAGAAGTTGATATTTAGGTAAATCTCCCTCGTTTGTTACGACGCCACCTACTGTTTCACGCACTGCATTGCTTGATGTACATAGACTAGGCCTACACGGAACAACTATAGCGTTGTTGTGGACACTGTCACTGTCTCTCTCTCTCTCTGCCGTTGACGTGAGATTCCGTGCAGGACAATGAGTGAGTAAAGATAAGCAAGAGAGCGCGAATGACAACGTGATGCCTGGGAAATGTAAATTCCAAGATCTCTGGCTCACCAAACAAAACTTCAAACACTGACTTTGTCCAAGATCCCAAGGACAATCAAATAAAAGTGGACAGACGCCATGGGCGAATCGGCTCTATGAGTTGCCCTCCCATCTTAAGCTGAGTCAGCACATTCAGTCCTTGAAAAGTCCTTCAATTTGATATCAACTGTGGAAACCCTGAATATAATCCAAGAGGTACTGAGATGACTGCAGAGATGCAGGCTCCCCCATGTGGTGCTTGAAAATAAATATCTAGGACTGTATGTTGGTGAACTAGACAGTATTTTCAAATCCAGATAAAATTGTATATTGTCCCATTCCTAGTTGCGTACATGACTGAACTCTGTTTATCCAAACCACTGATGGCCTTCAGCTAAAGGGAGCATCACAAATGAGATTATCCCAAATGCTCTATGTGGTGAACTCAAATGATAGCATTTAAAATTTGAATTTGAGGCACAATGTGTGTTTTGGGAGCGTGTGCATACACAAGCAACCAAAATATGGTTTGGAATTTAAGTTGATCAGTTCAGTGTGATCTGTATCTGTCCTTCAAAGTTGCCACTGGGTTTGCACAAGATTCTACTGAATGTATTTTTGTATATTAACTTGTGTATGCTTGTGTCTGTCTGTCTGTCTGTGTGTGTGTTATCTTTGCAGCCATCAGAGGCTTCTCCCCGCAGCATCGGATCAGCAGTTTCGAGGAGGCCAAAGGTCTGGACCGGATCAACGAGAGGATGCCGCCGCGGCGCGACGGCGTCAACAGCGTGGGCCTGTCAATGGGCCGCATGAACATGGGAGAGCCCAATGGCACTGACAGCAACAGCAATATCCAGTGATGGACATACACTCCCCCATTCTCTGACACATACCTACAGTTACAACACTGACATGGTACCATATTTATAGATACGTGTACATAGGCATATTAACACATGGAAGAAAAAAAAAAAAAAACAAGAATCTCACACAGTATTTCATACACGGCTACAGATGACACACATATGCAAATACACACACACACATGATTACCTACTCCTTTTCCTGTTGCCCTCAGCTGTATCTAAAGGCATGAGCGTACCAGGACTTTACCACCAAAGGCTGAATCTCTTCATTGTACTGATCGGCCATATTTAGAGAACTACAACTCCCATGTATCTGCACAACAACGACAGGGGGGAGGAAAAAACTCTTCCCCCATGCAAAACAGGACGAGCTGCTGTTCATGTGTGTTGGGATCACCAGTGTAGGCATGATGTGGCTGTGTCAGTGCTGTGTGTTTTGTCAGGTGGGGGTCAGGTGTTTGCACGTGGAGTTTGGGGGTGGGAGGGTGGGTTGAGGGTTATGATGATCAAGATAATGCGTGGTTCTTTTTCCCTGTTACTATCCCACAAACAGGATGTGAAGGCAAATTTGCGATAGGACGATTTTTTTGTAAGGTAACACGTTCTCCTGCCTGCGTGCACATGCTTCAAACATGTAAATGTCCGTGCGGTTATATTTGAAAAAGTGTTTTCGTTTCGCGAACACAGACTGATGACGTCGCCATCGACCGGGGCGACAGAAAGAAAAAAAAAAGGGTCGTGGGACGTGTGGTGTGGTGGTGTGAGATAATCTCAGCTGCAGTGTAATCTGAGCCCTTGCTGACCTTTTCTTCTCGGAAGGAGATTCCCCGTTTGCTTTTGTAGCACTGCACTGCACCCGTCCTCCAGCCTGAAGCCAAGTGGAGGCTCTCACCCCACCTCCATCCACCTCCTGAAAAACTCTGATCCCATGCCAGAAAAAGCCCTGAGACTGGGGACCGGATCAGATTCCATCAAGTGTTCCTCCCGACCTGTTGTGTGTAAATAGGATACATTAAGAGGCTCTATTGCACATCTGATGCATATGGTCACGTGATGCCCGATGCAGTATAGTGGCATTAACATGCTTTACAGTATGTACGTGAGGGAGTTGGGATTGAAATGTGAAGTCATACTCTATTCATTCTCTTTCTACATCCTCCTTTCTTCCTGTGTTGCCGTCTGCTGCCAAACAGCAGCGATGGTCGGGAATCTCTGGCCTAAAAAAAAAACGACCAAAACCAGGAATTGATATTTCATCCGAGGAAACAATCTCTCCTGGTGAAGGTAGCAGTCCAGACAACAAGGAGAAATCAGAAGAAAAGGTCTTTGTAAAGCATTTATATTAACGCATCAGTGCATGCAGAGTTAAGTTCTTTGATAATAATGTGAAGATTATATTTGTGCTCTGTGTTTCACTATGGTAGGACATTTTCTTTATTTGTTTTTTTTTCTGGTTAATATAAATGAACTGAGGAATAATGAATTATTTATTTTGTACATAATGTTAATTTATTTTTTGTATTCATTTTTGCGTTATATATATTTTTTCTCTCTCTCCATGTTTTAGTTTTTCTTTTTTTTTTCTTTTTTCACGACCTGTGTTTGGCGGTTTCTTTTCGACGCTGTACAGAATGACGGTGCACACACACACACACACACACACACACACACACACACACATCTACTCAACGTGTCGAGTCAACGTTCTCTCCTCCTCTTCTTTGTCAGTGTACAGGAGTTGTTTTTAAAAACGATAAATATGAATAATGACAAATTAAACTAGCATCGATGAATGACCATACTATATACAGAGGCACAGGCATTCAGGCAGCCAGACGCATGATTGCATGGTTAAAACTTGCGCTGCTCAAAGCAAAAAAAACGCAGCAAGAAACATTTTAACAGAAGATCCAGTGTGTTGCCATCACAGTTTAAAGGAAAAAAAGTGTAATCTCTCTGATCATAATTCTTGATGATTCCTCTTGTTATTTGATGATATTTATGATTCTATGATTATTATGATTCTATTTATTATAGACATTATTCTTAATATTTAAGCTCTCTCTCTCTCTCTCTCTCTCTCTCTCTCTCTCTCTCTCTCTCTCTCTCTCTCTCTCTCTCTCTCTCTCTCTCTCTCTCTCTCTCTCTCTCGTTGCTCCTTGGTTGATTTTGTTGTGCTTCTTTGGGAGAGGTGAACCCCCTGGGAGACCCTGTGCCATAGAAATTGTGCCACGGTTCTGACTCTCTCTCTCTCTCTCTCTCTCTCTCTCTCTCTCTCTCTCTCTCTCTCTCTTGCTCTTTGTTTCCCGGTCTCTCTCTTTTTTTCTCTCTCTCTCTCTCCCTCACTCTCTTTCTGTTTTGACTCCCCCAGTCACTAACACTGTAAGCATGCCCCATGGGACGATCCACTTTTTTACTCTTGAATAAAATATGCATGAACCTTTGGTATGGATACTGTGCTTTTTATATCTTTAAGAGTGAGCGTGCACATGCACACACACACAGCCACACACACACACACACACACACACACACACACACACACACACACACACACACACACACACACACACACACACACACACACACACACACACACACACACACACACACACACACACACACACACACACGCACACACAATCTAATCACAAGCTAACCTTAAAACATAGCTTCACCTTAAAATATAATCATTTACGTTATGGGGAATTGGTTTTTGTCCCCATAAGAAAGACAAGTCCCCATAATATGTGTAAACAGATTTAGGTCCCCAGAACATTTGTAATACCTGGACAGACACAAACCCCCCCCCCCACCCCCTTTGTGGGGACCGGGCATAATGTCCCCACATGGAAAAATGTCCCTATAAAAAAGGTGTTTTGCCAGGAGGTGGTCCACACAAGCATAGAAAGACAAGATCACACACACACACACACACACACACACACACACACACACACACACACACACACACACACACACACACACACACACACACACACACACACACACACACACACACACACACACACACACACACAGAGCCGTCTCCATCAAGGCCGGTTGGACTGACAGGACCTGTTATAGAGCAGCTCAATAACAACATGTTCTCCTTCACCTAAATCACAGTCAGTGCTTTGCTCGAACTGAAAGTACAATCACTGTGCAAACATTAAGCAGTGAAGATTTAATTAATCTTTTATCACATGTAAACTCAGTCGCCGGACATATGAAGGAAGTAAATTGCAGCCTTTTTTGTTTTGTGGACTATTATTAACCAGTATGTAATCTGACACCATATAGGCTATATCTGATTCAAACAAGGACATTCATTTAACTCTCCACTCCCTAAAGGCGTGAAGGTTTGTATGTATTTTTAGTACATTTCCTGCCCCTGAATCCTTTGTTATTTGACATCCAGGTTCATTTCAGTTCATCATCAAACACTGAAGATACTGGTTGTTTTTTGAACATGAGTGAAAATAATCCAGAAATGACTCGAGTCTTTCCTCAGAGTCACTGAGGATGTGAGCATGTAACTCATATAATAATAATAATAATAATAATAATAATAATGCATTATAGTTGAAGGCGACATTTCAAGACACTCAACGTCGCCGTAAAACAACAAAATAATAACAACAAAAAATAACAGCAACGGGTAGAGAGTTAGAGAGAGTAGGACTGTTTAAAAATGTGGGTTTTCAGATAAGATTTGAAGATGGGGAATGAGACAATGTTCCTGATGCCCGGGGGGAGGGAGTTCCAGACCACCATGGGGGCAGAGCGGCTGAAGGCTCTGGCCCCCATGGTGGTCAGACGGGCAGGAGGCGCAATGAGGCTGATAGATGAGCCAGATCTTAGTGTCCGGGAAGGGGTGTTGATGTGAAGGAGGTCAGAGAGGTATGGGGGAGAGAGGTTATGGATGGCCTTGAAGGTGAGAAGCAGAATTTTGAAATCGATGTGGAATTTAACCGGAAGCCAGTGAAGCTGTTGCAGAAGAGGTGTAATTTGATTGATAGATGGGATCCTGGTGATGATGCGGGGGGCAGAGTTCTGAACCAATTGGAGTTTATGGATGGACTTGTGGGGAAGACCAATAAGAAGGGAGTTACAATAGTCAATCAAGGCGAGATGTGACCAGGGAGTGGACCAGGATAGCAGTGGTGTCAGGAGTAAGAGATGGGCGGAGACGGTTGATGCTGCGTAGGTGGTAATAGGCAGACTGAGTGGTGTTATTGATGTGGGTCTGGAATGAGAGAGTGCCGTCAAGGACAACACCCAGACTCTTAACCTGTAGGGAGGGGCAAACAGAGGAGTTATCGATGGGGATGGTGAAACTTGGAGTGTTGGTGAGAGTGGATTTGGAACCTATGAGGAGAACTTCGGTTTTGTCACTGTTGAGTTTCAGGAAATTGGAAGAGAACCAGGTTTTGATTTCTTGTAGACAGTTATAGACGGAGGAGGGCGGGAAGGTGGAGGTGGGTTTGGAAGAAAGGTAGAGCTGGGTGTCGTCCGCATAACAGTGGAAGTGGATATTGAATTTGCGGAAGATCTGACCAAGGGGGAGGAGATAGATGATGAACAGGATGGGGCCAAGTACAGAGCCTTGGGGAACACCAGAGGAGAGGGGAGATGGTTGGGATGTGAAGGTTTTCAACTGGATGAACTGAGGGCAGCCAGAGAGAAAAGATTTAAACCACTCCAGGGGTGTGTCGAAGATGCCAATAGATGCTAGTCTGTCGAGGAGGGTGGTATGGGAGATTGTGTCGAAGGCTGCACTCAGATCAAGGAGGATGAGGATGGATAATAGTCTGGAGTCAGCTGCCAACAGAAGGTCATTAGTCATTTTAAGGAGGGCTGTTTCTGTGCTGTGACATGGGCGGAATCCAGACTGGAACTGTTCATAAAGGTTATTGTTGTTGTGGAGATGTGCATGTATCTGTGAAGCCACTGCTTTCTCCAGAATCTTGGAGAGAAATGGTAGGTTGGAGATCGGTCGCAGGTTGTTAAAGTCACTGGGGTCTAAACCGGGTTTCTTAAGTATAGGTGTAACAGCAGCAGATTGAAGAGTGGGAGGTACAGAACCAGAGGTGAGAGAGTAGTGAATAATGGGAGTTATCAGAGGTAACAAGGAGGGGAGACAGGCAGTGACTAAGGAGGTAGGGAGGGGGTCAAGTTGACATGTAGATGTTTTAGATTTCTGGATGAGATCCAAAATGTCAGCAGCAGAGGGCAGTTGGAAGCTCGAGAATGCTTGGGAGAAGAGGGCATGAAAAACCGGAGGAGATGGAATGCAGGGGATTTGAGGGGTCAGTTGCTGGTGGATCCTCTGTATTTTTTCATTGAAAAATAACATTAGGGAGTTGCAGTGATCTGAGGAGTAAAACTGTGGAGGAAGTGAGTTCGGAGGGCGTAGTGTGTTGTTGAGGACTGAGAACAGGGCTCGAGTATTCCCATTACCAGCACTGATTAAACCTGCATAGTATTGAGATTTAACTGAGGAGAGGGTATCTTTGTAGAGAAGGATGTGGGTGTGATACATTTGTTTGTGAACGGAGAGTCCGGTTTTCTTGAAGAGCCGCTCTAGTTGACGTCCCTTGGCTTTGAGTTGTCGTAGATGCGGTGTGAACCAGGGAGCAGAGTTGATAAATGACAGTCTGAGTTTTAACAGGAGCAAGTGAATTCAGCAGGGAATGGAGGCAATGATTATGAGAGATGAGAGCTCTGCTAAATTAATATTTTTGATGTTTCAAAAAGAAATAAGCAGAGACTGCTTCACTTTTGTTAGTGTTAAGGTAGCGTTAAAAGATATTACCAAGTCAATGATCAATGAAATCCTTATTTGGCTTAGGTGGACGAGAGACAGTGACTAAAACAGTGGGAGTTGGACCGTTCAGTTGAAGAGCCATGGCTTCAAAAGATGAATATGCCGTCAGTTTGACAGACTAGATCTTCCAGGTCTCCACCTCCTCTTCCTGTGAGACGGGGCTGACTGGAGTAAACAAACCCAGGTGGTGTAGCTTCATTGAGCTGAGAGAAATCATTAAGTTGTTGCCACCTCTCAGTTAGACATAAAAAGTCATACTTGCGGTCGAGGAGCAGGTCATGCAGCATATCATTAGATTAGATCGCTCGAGGAGTAAATGTAACTGTCCACATTTATACAGCACATTTATGCGCAACATACACATTTACTGAGTGACGCTACAACAACATTTTAAAACCTTCAATGAGAGCTAAGTAACTTAATAAAATAAAAGATGTTTGCTGAAGATTAGCGATGAGCTGCTATGATTCCCATCAGATAAACTCACCTGCTACATCAGCTGAAAGGTCAGAGGTGGACGGTGACATGCGAAATCAGAATAGAATAAGATAAATATAAGAAATGTGAAAGCGATTTTCCAGATATTTCTCTGGATATTTGGCTGTGGTCAGGACAGTGTGACATTGAAGCAGCACACACCCTGTAAATGAGGAAGCTCATTTACATAAAGACCTTCGATGACAGAAAGGACATGGAAAAATGCAGTGGCACAGGATTGTTGTTGTTGTTAGGATGTGTAACTGTGACACTGTTAATGTGTGTGAGCGTTCATACTAAATACCAGCTGAGAAGATATTGAGCTCTTGAAGTAACACCATTATCACAAATGTTAACATACAGTGGTGTTAATATGTTTGTCTTTTCACAGGAGGCAGATTTATTCCCAATAATCATCATTCTCCTCTTCCTCACAAATACTTCACACACAGTTATAGTGAAATTAGATTAAGATGGAGCGAGACATAAGGTGACTCTAATTATTATTATTTCATTTATTACAATTATTCTGTTTTTTGTTCCATTTTTTACACACTCCACACAGTCAAAATTCCTCATTACCACCAGAGGACACGTGCACACTGGTGGTACATGTACCACAGTTTGAGAACCATGGATCTACATCACTGATGGCAGTGGTGATGAAGGACTGACTTTCTCACTAAAAAACAGCAAAAACGTGCATTTGAGAAGCTCAGGCAAGTGAATTTGTTTGCATCTTTTCCTTCATAAATAAACAAATGAAATGGTGCCATTTCATTTTGTGTCAGCTAGTAGGTGCATGCTGGAGTAAAAAAGGCTTCTAAGGTGTGTAGATATTGGCTCAGGTCTAAGTTTCTGTGCTTAAAACGAATGAGGAACAGGAAGAAACTTGTATTTCTGTTAATTACCTTTAGCCTCTCTTAGTTGCTGAAGAGAGACATGGATTCCCCTCCACTAACATTCAAAAAACACCAGACATCCACCAAGTATACTGACAGACTAACATCTGCAAAAAAAGGGTTGAGGAGTTGAAAGTGTACATGTGTCATGCAGTCGTTCATCTTTTCAAAAGACGATGTAAATAAGAACATTTTATCACACACAAAAACAAACTAAACAACATAAGACAGATCTTTTCCAACCTGAGATGACAATTGGTTTGGTCCTTGTCAACAACACGAGCCTCCATGACAACACTGATCCCAGGAAACCACTGCAGAGACAGACAGAGAGCAGAACAACACAAATAAGTCAACATAAGTGTGTTTTTACTTGATTTAACACACAGGCATGCCATGTACATGCATATTTGCTTGTGTTCATTGTCTTTGCTGTTCTTAAACGTCTTTTGAATGGGAAAATAAAGGTTTTGTTTAATTTGTTCAGCAAAGAGTTATTAACAGCTCTTCCACAGTGAAATGCAATTTGACCGGTAGCCACGGTGACACTTGCTGTAGAGTACAAATTGGTTATCGTTGCAAAATATAAAGTTTTATGACGAGCAAAAAACTTTTTAATTTGTCTCTCTTGCACTTGCTTTGAGAAACTAAAAAAACGAAAAAGCTCAACAATGATGAAGTGTGTGTGTGTGTGCGTGTGCGTGTGCGTGCGTGTTACAGGTACAGACAGGGAGTGCAAACTTCCAGGAAATCAAAATTGAAAGTGTTGGACTGTGAGTGAAAAGGTGGAGAGAGCAGAAAAGGAGCGTCAGAAGCAGAGCGAGAACAGAAGGAAAGGAAATCACAACAAGGTTAGTCCATTTAATCTTTTATGTTTGATAGATTTGATAACGACTATATAAACTAATCCAGTTTTTAGCATTTGTGGCTTTTACCTGACATCACCTTTAAATGTTTGTTTTTATCATGACTGTACTGCGCTTTACGCCTCAGCCACGTCTCATTTTCACATCTGCTGTCAGTTCAAAATGCTGCTGCTCGTCCTTTAACAGCAATTGCAGGGTTTTCTTTACACTGTGAGGACATCAGAATCAGAGTGTGTTAGAGTGCAATTTATTTCTGGAATACAAAAAAATGATGCCATTAAAATGAAATTATTTAGAAACAAAGCAGACTGTTCATAGAGAAACGAAATATCCTTGTCCTTTTCCTGATGTGCATTCATTTTCCATCACTTTATCCTCCACAACGTACAGAGACGAACATTCACACCTATTGTTATTGTTGTTACTTCCTGTTTTGACCGTGTATATGAAGACACAGTGTATACTGCACCACTTCAATCATCATTTAAACTTGAGTAGTATAAATGTGTTTCTCAAGCCCGGATCATTTAAGACGCACTGGTTTGACAAAGTTTAGCCATCAGTGTCACGTCTGTTATTTAAAGTGACATCGAGTCTCTACTCCCTGACAGATGCGAAGCCAACAAGATGCTCTCATCCCGCTGCCTCGGGGGAATTTACCTAAGGTGTGCGCTGCGACGCTGGCTGCCATAACAATAGGAGGCATCATGTTTCTGTCTCCTGAAAGGTTATTTGGCTGGGTTGCTATGGCAACACTTGTCCTGACCCTTGGCCCTCTGCTGCACGGGCTCTGTCTGCTGGCAGAGGAGATGCTGCACCACTCAAACACAAGGTGAGATATGAGATGGAGTAAAGAGGAAAGAGCTCCTCTGGTTATTAACTATGTATAAGTGCCGGTGTGTACGAGTAAGTAACAGCCGCACAGACAGTCTTACAGCTCAGTGTTCTACTTTTAAGTCTTTCAATAACAAAGTTTTACAGTTACAGTGACAATTTTCATTGCTGTAGAACTATTTTTGATTAAATATTTGCCAACAGTATAATTTAATTGAGCATTCAACAGTATTGTGCTTTACCCAGGTATCGAGGGCGGCTGAGTCGTGTGCCTTCAGCCTGTGGTTTGGGGGGAAAGACTCTGCTGGCTGCAGTGTCGGCCGTCCTCCGGATCTACGTGCTTGGATCTCCTCTGCCCGACAGTGGGCAATCCTGGACACTCATCGTCCTAGTGCCCATTCTGTACGCGCTGTTCAAGAGCCTGGGCTTCCTGGTAAGAACGCCCCAACTGTGTTTTTCATTTTCCTCCTTCGACTGTAGAGCAAACACACCAAAAACACACATTTGAAATGTCACAAGGCAAATGACTGAAATGTGCTAGACACAACTCCATAGTCTATAATAATAGCTGATATAATGTTAAAGCAGTGTCATTTAGAAAATTTAACCTCACATGGCATCCATGGAGTAATTCAATACTATTAATTAGTAATAGTTTACATTGTATACTAAAAAAATACAATAATTATATAGTCTTTCTTTCTTTCTTTCTTTCTTTCTTTCTTTCTTTCTTTCTTTCTTTCTGCCATTAAAGATGTTTAAAAACCCAATGAACAGGCTTCTTCAACTTTCACTCTGGAGAAAACAGCACTCTGTAATGATTAACGTCATATAAATAATGATCAATACGAACTGATGTCTAAATTGTATATAGTTATAACGTTTATCATCCAGTCCTACATTCACACCGTTTACATTTAGATCACATTAAGAGTTTTGGGTTAGAGTTAAATAATAGCTCCGATTCAGCAAAAGAGGACTTCACTTCCGACAGAAGAGTCCCTGTGTTGAAACACTTGCCATTGATATGTCATTTCTGGAGTTAAAAATAGACTCAGTGTTCATCTTCATCATGACAATCACACTGTCCTCAGAGAATTGTATCAACGTCCCTCAGACTCTTTACAGCAAGTCAGGCTTTGTTCTGTTTCTATATCTGAGAAGATATTTGTCCAGTTTGGCTGCAGGGATGTCCCCTGTTCTCTGCCGTGCACCTTTAGACAGGTGTTAGGCAGCTCCGGAGCAGAGGGTGAGGTGACATCTGTGTGTGTGTTCGGTGTGCAGGGTCCATCGGAGGTGGAGGTGTCGGACATCTGTGAGGGAAGGAAGATGAACGTGGCCCACGGCCTGGCCTGGTCCTTCTACCTGGGTTACTTACGACTGGTTCTGCCACGTCAGTAATGCCAAAACACACTCACACACTGCTGTATTATACACTATTATACTATGTCTGTGTTTATGATTTTATGTCCACACTCATTTAACAACTAAAGGGATAGTTCAGGGTTTTAGAGGTAGAGCACATTGAGTGTGCAGCCTGTTTGGAGACAGGAGAACTAGAACTCCATTTTTGTTGTAGAAAAAAATCAACAAGATATTATTAACTTTTAGTAATATTTGAAATACTGTCAATGATTTACCAGCAGGTCTGCTGCATCATAACACATACATACATGCAGAGGTGCAAAGAGTACTGAAATATTCTACTCGAGTAAAAGTACCACTATTTTCATCACAAGTGCAAGTAAAAAAGTTATTTAGTTACTTTTTTTTTTTAAACAAGGTTCTTTCTTGTGTCGTGCAAAAAGGACAAGGGGACAAACATCTCACATGAATTGTAAAAGGCAAACCTTTACAAGTTAAAGTGCTGACAAAATAAAATAGGGAAACCCAAATCAGTCAAAATGGGTCAAAGTTCACAAAGGTTCTCACATAGGGAGCTTAATTAACGCCAATTCACCTCGTCACCTCGTCATTCACCTGTCCTTGTCGTTCACCTGTCCTCATCTTTCACTTGTCCTCGTCTTTCACCTGTCCTACTCTTTCACCCTACCTCATCATTCACCTGTCCTCATCATTCACCCTTCCTCTTCATTCACCTGTCCTCATAGTTCCCCTGTCTTCATAGTTCACCTGTCCTCGTCATTCACCTTGCCTCATCTTTCACCTGTCCTCATCATTCACCTGTCCTCATAGTTCACCAGTCCACATCATTCACCGGTCCTCATCATTCACCTGTCCTCATAGTTCACCAGTCCTCATCATTCACCTGTCCTCATCTTTCACCTGTTCTCATAGTTCACCTGTCCTTGTCATTCACCTGTCCTCATCATTCACCTGTCCTCATCTTTCACCTATCCTCATCATTCACCTGTCCTCATAGTTCACCTGTCCTCATCTTTCACCTGTCCTCGTTCACCTGTCCTCATAGTTCACCTGTCCTTTTCGTTCACCTGCAAGTAGACAAAAAAACCTTCTCAATTACAGTAAGGCGAGTACATGTCTAATGTCTTTGACGGCATGGTAAACCTATGGTGAACATTGGGAATACTGTTGGGTTACTTATTTTCTCAGTTGGACGTTGAATTATCTTTTCCGTCTTCATTCACATCAAAACAACACATATTGTGGTTCCCTCTCCAAACAGATACTCAGCTGAACATTGTCTACTATAACTGGGCATAAGTACCATATTTGTAGCTGTATGAATGAATATGAACATATATAACATATATAAATAACTGTCTTTCTGTGTCTCAGGTTTGAAGGATTCAATCAAATCATTTTGTGCCACTCATCAATCCAGCGGTCTCTACTGGGGCCGCGGCTCCAGGAAGCTGCTCATCCTGATTCCTCTTAACACCAACATCTCTCACAAGCTGGAAGACGAGGACGACAACATTCGTTTCCATGACAACCTGCCAAACAACGAGATAGACAGGGCAGGGGTCCGCGGCCGGGTCTACAAGCACAGCGTCTACAGAGTTCTGGCAGAGGACGGGAAGGTAGGTGGAGATGTAATATAGCAGAGTTACAGGTTCCACTTTAAGTTGATCTAAGTTCAAGTGTATGAGATTACAGGCAGACGCATATATCTCCCAGAGAAGCTGCTGCTTCAGCGCTAAACTACTTGTGCTGTAATTCAGTTCTTATTGCCAGCGTGGGTTCAGAGACTCCGTGTGCTGATATTTTCTCCTTTGATAAGATTTGTAAAGACTTCATATCATAAATGTGACAGAGAGAGAGAGGGAGTCACAGTAAAGTGACACTCAGGGGATGGTTTCTCTATATTGTTTTTCAGCTTTTCAAGATGACACATCAGTGTGTTTTATATCCACTGTTTCTGATGCAGTAAATCTAATAGAGATTTCACTCTGACTGGGCTTCGTAGTTTAGTCGAGGGAAACATGAAAATCCTGTGTTTCAACAGTATTTCACAGGTGCAAGTTGATTATGAATGTTTATTCCATTTACTTGTTTAAAGGTGCCATATGTAAGAATGTGGCCAAAAACAGTTACTACATTCAAATTCAAAATACCGAGGTCTTTTAGGTTTCGTTTTCTGTCGTAACTGGCAACCTGTGGTTGCTCGGCAGCTGAGACGCTACTGACTGCAATGATTGGTAGACAGCGGTAGGTGGCGCCACATGCCAAAACACGATTTCAAAACATAAACATGATTTGCAGTCTGCAAAATATTTTTTTCATATTATTTAGGCTGTACTGTTGTTGGTGAGTTCAGTTTGTTAAATGAACATTATTCCTGAGTCTCTGTGACATATTAGGAGGATCTATGGCCAGTTGCTTTAGAGTTATTACATAATGCACCTTTAAAATGTGTGCCTATGACGCACATGGATGAGATAAGATAGTCCTTTATTAGTCCTGCAGTGGGTAAATTTGCATTTTCACAAACGCGCATGAGTTAGGTCACTTACAAAACGTGCACATGGCCAAAATGGCTGCCACATTCAAAATGGCTGACTTCCTGTTGAGTTGAGGCCATGGTTTTGTTCGTCTTGGGCTGTGAGTTCCCACACAGTTTCGCGAAATTTGGTGCAACTTAATTTTGTCTAGCTCTTTCCACATTTTGCCTTGGGGGTGCTATAGAGGCCTGGAGCAACGCACTTGTTCGGGCACTAACGTGCAAAGTTTCAGAGTTTTTTTTATGCACGTTAACCCCCTCAGAAATGACTGCAAAGACACAGAATAATAATAATAATAATAATAATGATCTTAAGGATAACGATAGGTTCCTCGCACAAGTTTGTGCCAGGAGCCGTTTCAGCCCCTGGCGTTCATGCTCGGGCCCTAAAAAACATGAATGTTACTGTATCACATCTTTGACATTAAGATGTGTGTTGTCCTTTTTTAGATAGATGAGGTAAATATAATCTGCACATCTGGCCACGTGTTTCACCAGATTTGACTTCGGTTTTGATATATTTGAAGTGCGAGTGTGTAACCTTTGGACTTGTGACTCTCAATGACGTTTCAGCATCTCATTTATTTCACTGCTGAAAAGTTTTTATTTTATTTTATTTTATTTTAACCTTCACGGACCATGATGAGTCCTATGAAGCTACTTGGGCCATACAACTAAAATTATATTTGACTGATTGATTGAACATTGACCTAAATGAGCCACGGTACTATTCAACAAAGGTTACATAGTATTACTTTAAATAAACATTTGTACCTACCTTTATTACTAAAGTACATTTTTAATAGTAAGACGTTCACTTGTAGTGATTTAGTCATTCAAGTACAAAATCAGACAACTCTTGATGACTATGATGATGACGACATGTCACGGTCTAATCCTTACTGAATGACTGACACATTGATTGATATACATTCATTATACTCTAAATATTACAGCGTAAACATCAGAGTTTTCTGGTCTTGAACGTCTTTAGAAGTACACAGACCTGTTTTTCAACTAAGCCAACTATCACTCTGAGACGCATTAAGAGAAATATTGTAAAAGTACAGCAGCTCCAGACTATTCTTTCTCTTTCAGTACACAGCATGAGCACCACCTTGTGGCTAAATATGAGAATTCACCGGTAGAGTAACTGCGCCATCTATCGGTTCCATGTGGTAATTAAGCATTACTGGTGCTTTTAAGGATTATCTGTCAGGAAAATGCATCATCTGTCTTTATTTAATGTCTTCGTGTGTGTGCGTGTGTGTGTGTGTGTGTGTGTGTACAGGCCCATGACTGTGTGGCAGAGTACGCCACACCTTTGCTGACTTTCTACAACATGTCCCAGGAGAGCAGTGCTGGATTTGGGGAGCCTGAGCGCAGGCAGCAGGTCCTGCTCTTCTACAGAACCCTGCAGAACATTCTGGAGCAGTCGCTGGAGTGTCGAAACCGCTACAGACTCATCCTGCTCAATGGTCAGAGAGTTCTCTCAATGGGATTACACTTTTTTATTTTAGTTTGCCAATCAGGACTTTTCTGTTAATAGATTTGTTTTGCAATGTTTCTGTAAAAGTGAAAGAAACTAAAATGAAGAGTTTAGGTCAGTGTTAGGAAATAATGCAAACCTTTTATATCTTTGTGTTAATTATAATATTTTCCCTCCAGATGAGCATGATGACGACCCTCACTTCCTGTCCAAGACCATCCTCGGACACCTGCAGCAGCAGGAGAAGGAAGAGTTCTGCCTCACACCACCACCTAAGCAGGACACAGTGCACCCGTTAGCAGGCGTCCGGCCCTGTGCTCCACACGGTGACTGGCGGCACATAGAGGCAGAGAGCAGGGAGCCCACGCTCATGATCAGTCTGGATAAACCTCAACCTCTGAAGGAACCTGTTGAGATCACTGACCATTTCCAAGAGGCACTAAAATAAACACATGCTATAAACACACAGACACAGCACAGCATTCACAGTGAGGACATGTAATGCATTCCATAGCCCCTTAGCCTTACTGTAACCATCACAACTAAATGCCTAACCTTAACCCTAAAACTAAGTCTCAACTGGACAGAACATGAGGACCAGCCAAAATGTCCTCACTTTCCCAAAATGTCTTCACTCCCTTTAGTCCCTATAGTAATAATTTGGTCACACACTCACATTCTTAGTGAGGACACTCATAGACATAATGCATTCCTTCACCCCTTAGCCTAACCTTAGAGGTCAAATGTGTAACATACACCATATGGACAAAGGTATGAATTCAGGTCTTTCAATCAGGCTTCATCTCATCTCCAATGAAGGAGAACACTTCAGCATATCAAGACTTTTTGGACAATGCTATACTTCCAAGCAATGATTGTGCCCCAGTGCACAAAGCAAGGACTATAAAGACATGGTTTGACTGAGTGTGGAAGAGGTTGTGCTGACCTCAACCCCATCGAGCACCTTTGGGATGAACTGGATCAGAGATTGTGAGCCAGACCTTCTCGTCCAACATCAGTGCCCATCTGACCTCATCAATGCTCTACAGAAGGACACAAATACACATAGAAATACTTTAAAATGTTGAGGAAAGTCTTCCAAGAAGAGAGGAAACTGTTCTAACTCTAAAACGGGGAACAACTCTATATTCAAGTACTGTATGTGTGTTTTGACATTGCAATCACTGGTGGTGGAATGGTCAAGCGTCCGAATACTTTTGTCCATATGGTGTATATAGGAACATTAACTGTGAGAATTTCAATATGCCATCCATAAATGTGTTTGTAGAAGTGTGAGATTGTTTTAAAACAAAAATCATTGGTAACCTTTTATAAGAAGTACACACTGTAAGGATTAGTTAAGCATTAATAAATATTTAATTACACGCATGAATACTCATTAGTGTGTAGTTTATAAACACAGTTTATTCATGTGCTGATGTGTTAGCCTGTACTGAGCTGATGTGATGAGTAAAACATATATATGTGTTTATGAACTACATACTAATGAGTAATCTTGCGGTATAAATGATGAATTCAATATTTATTCATGTTTAACTAATGCTAATAGTGGGTATTTATTATAAAGCAGGGGTGTCAAACTCAAATACAGAGTGGGCCAACTTTTTAAAATGAACAAAGCCGCGGGCCAAGGTTGAACAATTTAACCTTTTAATAGGGACCCAAACAAGTTTTGCATTGAATATTGAACAAGCAAGGCTTATATAACTTTATAGTGACATGCAAAATCGAGTTTCAAATAATAATAATAATAATAATAATAATAAATAAAAAAAATCAATGGCATATCAAATAAAATTTAAATAAAAATTGAATGCACCTTAAATACAGGATAAGCGGTAGATAATGGATGGATAAAAATTGAATGCCTCTTTCCTATTTGCAGCCTTCTGAGGTAAATATCAAAATAAACTTTTTCCACAGGGTAATAATACATTTGAAAATAAAATAACAATAATGAATGAATCAAACATTCAAGCCTTGAAGTAGCAAGAGAAAGTGCATGAATAAAATGTTAATTATTGCTCAGTTTGCTACACTGATTTGCTTTAACACTGAATGTGGAACAAGCAACGCTTATATAACTTAATAGTGCAAAATCAACTTTCAAAAAACAAACGAAAAAACATCAATGGCATATTAAATAAAATTTAAATAAAAAATGTAATGCCTCTTTTCTATTTGCAGCCTTCTGAGGTAAATATCATCATTAACTTTTTCCACAAGCTAATAAATTTGAAAATAAAATAACAATGAACACAAAACAACAGCAGAGCATTATGGGATTTGTAGTATTAGCGGTGAATGCTGATGAAATTACACGGCGGGGCTAAATTTGGCCCGCGGGCCAGAGTTTGACACCCATGTTATAAAGTGTAACCAAAAAGGTTGATTTTCGTAGCATTAGAATAATTAGTATAATTAGAATAATAAAGTCAAATATTACATTGACTGAACAGTGTGTAAGAATTAGTGTGATCTGAATGAGCAATACATTAAATTATGTATTGGTGGATTTGAGCTTTGTGTTCATTTGGGTGAATCTATTTGCATAATAAGCACTCAGCGGTGCCCAGCACATCAGGGCTTATAACACCAAACAAAGATGACCACATAACATCTAACAATATATACATTGACAATTTTATAGTGATAGTTCTCCTGGAAAAAACAGAAACAACAAAAGCAGTCATTAAGTTTGGTACAATATTCTCTTTCTTATTAACCACACATTGTCTAACAACCAAAGCAACATCACATTCAGAAAGCCAAAATAGACCTGGGTTCTTCCCCTGGACTTTTAAACTAAATGTTCCTTTGCTTATTGTATTCAGGACAGTGGAGCAGAACATGAAATTCATCCTCAAAAACATTCAAATCACATAAACGCTGCTCTTCATCTGCTATCTTCATACCTGCCTGTTTCAACTCCTTCATTAAAATGTCAAACAAGGTTCAGATTCAAACATTAGCATATGTGCTTTGTTTAATCCAGATCTGCTCTCAATGAAGCTCCTTGCTGAAAGAAGATATAAAAAGGCTTATTCCAACAAAACAAAAAGAGAGAGAGAGAGTGTGTGTGCGTGTGTGTACTTGTATTTCTCGTCTCTTCTTTTCTAGACCAGAATCTCATTTCTTCTTTTACCGTTTAAGTTTAGTTAGGGTTAAGTATTAATTGGTTAAGGTTAGTAATAATGTTGCTTTGTTTAGGCTGTTCAAATGAATGGAAGTCAATGTATAGTTCTAATGTCCTAAGAAGTATAGCTGTGCAAACCTGTGTGTGTGGGTTGTGGGGCGGGGTCTACACGAGTATGTCAATTTACAGCGATCAACAAAACAAGCAGTCACAGGACACCTGACACCATGTTCATACATGTGACACATGCACACCTGACACGTGCACACACACACACACACCTCCCGAGCTGCCGCTGAAACTGCACCCTGAGGTTGCATCAGATATGTTTTCTCTATCTTCAGATTCAAACCTCACCGTGTTAACGTCCATTCATGAACACTGCATTTTAAATTAGCACGTGCTTAACGTGCCTATAACACGTCTGTGTGCAAATGTAGCATGTAGATTAAAATAAAACAGCATTGTTTGAACATAAACTTCACTGTGTGTGGAGTCAATTTGGCAGCTACTGATCCTCACCTGTGGAGGTGAAGACATTTGATTGTCTCTGTTTCCTGTTTCCTGTGGCATCATTCAAATAAAACAAAGAGGTGGAGGAGGAAAATAACTAAACCTCACCTCCACACAAGATAAGACAGTCCTTCATTAGCCCCACAATGGGGTCTTTTACATTGTTAAAGCAGCAAAGACAGTCAGTGTAAAGGCATAACATGCATTTTAACATCTACGAATGTGCAATAAAGAAAATATTCACTATTAATATTATTAAACAAAGATCAGTCCCAGGAATGAAGAATTACAAGAAGACTTTATAAGATTGATTCTGTTCTTGTATAAAATAGGTGGATTCTGTTGTCAGTATTGTTTTTCCTCATTCATTCCCAGACTCTCCACACTGAAGGAGCTGAGATATACAGTGTGTAACAGTAAGTTCCTTTGATTAGATCAAACATTTTAGTCGATAATCTAGAACAAAAAGTTTCAGCTCAACATGAACCTGTGGACAGCAATGGACAGTCATTTCAATGCAGCCTAAGGCTTCTGCTGTAACAATAATAACCTGTGTTTGATATGATGAGTGTGTTAAGATCAGCACTGACCCTTGTTTACAGACGGGTGAGGTGGGTGTTGTGACCTCAGGAGACAGGTTGAGCTTGTTCTCTACCAAAAACACTTCCATCCAGCCGACATCAGCTGACACATGGAGAATTTGACCCAGTGTTTGTGGTTATTGAATAACACAATACCATCTTGTAATACAAGGTAAAATGAACAATTTTGCTTTTCAAGATCAAGATTTGATCATACATGAAGAACGCCCTGTGTCTCTAAAGCACGTACATTAAAACACAATGTAGTGAGTGTGTGACGTCACCACAGTCTGTAATTCCCCCACAGCTCCATAAAATGACACTTCCTCTGTGGTGACACCACTTTCTGATGACACCATAGACTGAACATGAATGGTTGGCAGCTGCGATGCAACAGTTAGGGTTTTTACAAAGAATAATGGTTAATATGCAACTTCCTTATTCGTGTCTGCTCTCACGTCATGACATTTAGCCAACCTGCATGTACCATATATATATATATGTGTGTGTGTATGTGTGTACTTTTATTTGGACCTTCTCTGGCACAAACACTGACCTTGTCAGGACCAGTAGTCCTCATGGAGACCAAAACCTGGTCCAAATGAGTAAGAATCTCATTTCTTAAGTTTAGGGCTATGGTTAAGGTTAGAGGTAATGCTTTGATTAAGCTCTCCAAACGGATGGAAAGCTGTGCAAACCTAACCCTGTACATCTTTGAGGACCAAAGAAAACCTTGTAAACCACAGGAAGAGAAGAAATGATGTGAAAGGACAATATGAATGGTCTGATGTTGTTCAGATGTTCTGATAAAGAGACGTTTATTGATTTTAGGGTTAGGGTTAGAATTAGGTTTAGGTTCAGTATTTAGTTGGGATTTTAAAGGTTAGGGTAAAGAGCAACGAGTGTCCTTCCTAAGACTGCTATACAGGAAAATGTGTGTGTATGAAAAAACGTGTTAAGCGGAGTGATTGTTTAAATTTTCTTAATTCTACTTTGAATATTTTCACTAAACATAATACAATGAGCTACACTGCTTTTTTTCTAATAATGTCAGGCTGTCAGTCACAAGTGGATTTATTTTGGGTAAATGTTTTTTTTTGTTAAGGGAGTTACAGTGACTAAATATTATGCAATCAATGAAGGGGCAAAGCAGAGTGCTGTGTGGAATGGAAACACGTCTGATGCTGCACCAGGTGTGCGTTCATGTGTCTGAATGGCCTGTGTCTTACTCACCTGTGAGTAAGGCAGAGCTCATGTCACCGTGTCTAGACTTGATGTGCTCACAGACATCCAGACTACAAACTCATTTGGTTGTTCATCAAAGCAGGGAAAAATGGAACTAGTACTTTCTTAATGCATTAAAAACTGCCGTGCATAACTTTTAAATACAAACAAATTACTTTCAAACCACTATCAAAAGAGTTCATGCAATACGGAGGATAGCCGTTATCTCCAAACGACTGTGTGTTTCTCAGTGGAGGTGTGTAAAGATCTTGAGAGGCCGGCTTTATGATAACTTTTATATTCTTTCCTACCTTTATTTTTTTCCGTTTGTAAAAGCACACATGCTGTATGTGCACAATCAATGTCTTGGTAGAGCAGAACTACAGCTGCCGCAAAAGCCGCGTTTCCACTGTAGGTTGGTACGTATTTTTAGTGTTTCATACAAAGTTTGATGCCTTGTTGAGAAAAACAGCCACAAACCAACGTTCATTGTCGTTGCCACATTATGCCGCCGTGCTACATCTCTTGATGACCCAGCCATCGGGCACAGGCCACAGTCCAAACACAAACCTGACCCAGGGCTTTACCATTCCATACTGTACCAAATAGAACTGTACCATGATGGAAACATGACTACACAGGCCTGGCATATGTGGATGAAGACTTCCTGAAATGACGCCGTATTCACACGGAACCTTTTCACAACATCAAAGAAAAAGATTGTTTACGTGTTTCTCTGTTTCCGTGTGGACAATTCTTGACAAAGTTTTCAGATGAATGACGCAGCATAGAAATCATGCTACGTTGGTTCCAGAGTTGGAAAGTAACGAAATACATTTACTCAAGTTACTGTATTGAATACTTTTTTGTGTGTATTTTGTATTTAAGTACAATTTAAAATCAGGATTTTGTATTTTACTTGAGTACGTATTGACTCGAGTATTGTACTTAGTTACTTAAATAAAAAATCCTATCCGTTACTGAGTAAAAATAAAAATTCAGCACAATGAAGACCTACAGGGGGAAAATATACACCAGAACCAGACGAATGATGATGTGATTAGCACCAGCACTGGCACGTGAACATAGAGGACGCGCGCAAAAAGTGATGTAATATCGTGTGTCGCGCCAGGTGCGTTTTGGATTTCTGAGCCCTTGTCATATTTCTAATACCCTCACACCCCACGCAAAGTAACTAAGTAACTTTTTCTCAAAGTACATTTCAAATGAACTACTTTTTACTTCTACTTGGGTACATTTTCAGATGACTACTTTTACTTCTACTTGAGTAATATTTCATCAAAGTATTGGTACTTTTACTTGAGTACAATATTTTAGTACTTTTTTCACCTCTGGTTGGTTCTAGAGAGGCGGAATAATAACAATAATAATAATAAGAAAAATCACTGAAAGTTACATACTGTAGATTTAAGTATCTGGCAAGGCCTCGTGTTTTATGAGATTACTGCAAATTAATTTGAAAACAAGAATTCACATTCTTTCATTCTTTCCAAGTCATTCCTTGAAACAGGGTTGGGACCAACAGATGGGAGAATGATTTTTGTGGTAACCAAATTAATTTGCTTAAAATTTTCCAGCCTCTTTTGTAAAAAATAATTATGTCTGTTTTCACATAAATGTGAATTCATCTGTCAAACATCACTTAGCTTAATGGCTGATCTTTATATCTATTCGAAATATCAGGTGTAAAAGGACATGGTGGGAATAGTGAGAAATGTTACATCATGCATTCACTGTTGCTATTTACTGTTGTCTCGTGTTATTTAGTTAATTTGGTCGTCACACTTTTTTTCGGTTTGGGAAAATAAATGACAATATGGTCAAATATTTGTCTGTGATCCTGATACGTGACCTGGATCAGCTCGGCTCGGCTCCGTCACCGACGCAATGCCCTGACATGTTGCGTGTGGAACTTTCCCGATTGAAGCCCCGCCCACACGTGACACGGCTCAGCTGATGCAACCCAACCCACGGCTCCTCTGATATAAAAGCTCCGCGCAACTGTCACAGCTGCCGGACTTTACTAACCTCATACATGGAGAAAACACAGAACAAACGATTGGAGGAAACACCGGAGCTTTGCAGTCAAGAATCGGGATGGTCCATACACCGGCTCTGCTCTTTGGAAACGCTGCGTCCGTCCTGACGGAGGAGGAGAGCGTCGTGGACATGATAGGAAAGTACCTGCTCCAGCTCACATCGCCGGGCTCACAGAGCAGCTCTGCCCGGCGGGGGAGCGTCGAAAGCTGCGACGAGAGGGAGAACAGTTCGTCATGTAAGTTGTTCTATAAACGTTTTAAAACAAAGAAAGAAAGTAATACAATTAATTGCCTCACGTTTATTGGTAGTCGTAAGCTAATTAAAACGGTCGTTTAAAGAAGTAGGTTCTTAGGTCGGCAATTAGGTCAACAGTCACCTTATTACAGTCAGATATTAATGCGCCACTAAAGTTAACACGGTATTAATTGAACTGACAAGAAGAACTATACTTTGTGGCGGAAGAAACATTACATTAATTACTTTGGCTGATGTAACTGGTTCAGGTGTTTACACGGATGTTAAATGCTGCTCATTTAAAGTATTTTTATTTCATAACTATTTGTTTTCCAAAAATCAAATCATGTAAACTGACTTTAAATGAAAAATTATAATCTTGATTATTATGTTTTTTTTTAAACATATCACTCGGCAATATTCAGGTCACTTCCTGAATAGCAGATGACGCATGAAGAGTGGTCATATGATATGTCATTGATGTAGAGTCAGGTAAATTATAAGCCGTTAAATGAGATATTTACAGAAAAGCCTGACTTCCATCATAGATATGAGGCTTTTCTTTACATTTACTTGCAGTGATTATGAATTATTGATCCATATTCTAACAAAACTCTTGGTCTCTTCCCACAGTTTTCAACCCAGATGCTGGTTTGGAGTTTGAGGAGCGGTTACTTCAGCAGGATGTGACACGGCAGATGGAGCGCTGTCTGACGGAGGCCAAGGCGTCCTGCCTTCAGTGCCAGGTGCTGCTGCTGCCACGTCTGATGACTGCCAGGGTTGGTCAGGACGTGGTGACGTCATCAATCGACGAGCCCTGTGGCCTTCGCGGTGCGTCCATCAAGGTGTACGTGGAGTGTAAAGATGGCCTCAAGTCTGTGGGGACCGTCCTCCCAGACGCGAGCGTCACTCCAACGTTTGAACTGTCCGTGATCTTCAAGGCGGAGAAGAATGACGGCTGGCCGTCGCTCACGCACATCTTTGAATCCAACAAAGTGTTGAAGCTGAGGCCAGAGTACCGGCTGGTGAAAAGGAAGCTCTACTCCTCTGCCACTCCTGTAATCCATGAGTTTAGCTCGGGATGAAGTTACCGTGTAAACCCCTGTTTCACAGTTCAACATTGTGTTTGTATTTGAATGTAGTAGTTTTGTTTTAGTTATAGATATGTTGGGCTACATTCACAGTTTGCCCCGACAAGCACTGAACCACACTGTAGCAGCGTTTTCCTTTTCATGATTCAATGTCTAACTTGTTTTTCCACTCTGTAACCAATGACTGCAGTATTTTGTAGCGAGCAGCTGAATGTTTACATGTACACTGTAAAAATGACTTCCTGCTGGGAGTGGGCAGGTCTCACTCTGCTGCTCTACTTTGTTACCTTTATTTATGTCATTGTAAAATAAATTATGTTACACTATTTCCTGGTTGCGTGATTCCATTAGTGTTAAACCACTTTTTTCCCCCCCCACACATTGTGCCTGAAATCCATCACCCAGGCAGAATTACCAGTTAGTGGCCAAAAGACAACCTTTACAGACCTGCTTTAGGTTTAAATCAAATCTTTTTATTTAACAAATGTACAACAGAACATAATACATGTATCGGCTACCCAAACACAAACCTATTTGACCAATTGATTCTGTTCTCCGGCTAACACACAAACATTACAAACATGTTTCCTACGCTTTTTACACAACACACACTGGCTCCATCTTAAATACAGATGCATCAATGCTATTTCAGGCATTTAACGCAGCACAACCTGGAGATTACACGACCACCAAACATTTTCACAAAGCAAACGAATGCTTCAACTTCCTACTTTCACAGACTGACGGGGCTCCTGTTAAACAAAGCTAATCTCAGTGCCGTTTCATATGAGAGTTGAACATCTGGTTCACATGTTTTTACATGCACAAAGAGCCAATTTACTTTCCACTCCTTGTTATTTTCTGGGCTTGGACACACGTATCGACTATGAATGTACCTGAACACGGAACCAAATTGAAAACACGATCACTTTTAACAAAATACATATACTAACGAGGTCACTCAAACATTTCACACGCCTGTTTAAATAGTTTTTTACATTAATTTTCTAATGCTTGATCATCCACATGAGGGTTGTGGGGAGCTGGAGCCAATCCCAGGTGACGTAGGGCGAAAGGCGGAGTACACCATTGACATGTCCCCAGGCCAAAGCAGAAGAATATTTCACTCTCCCACTCACACCTATGGTCAACTTAGAGTGTCAAATTAACCTCTGCTTGTTTTCAGACTGTGAGAGGAGAACATCACACAAACTCCAGGCAGGAAAACCCTCAGTTGAACAGAAATCCGAACCAGAATCCTTTTTTGTTGTTGTGAGGCAACAATGCTAGCCTCTGCCCCACCTCGTCTATCATAAATTGTTAGTCAGAAGTCAACCTGTGCTTTTGAAAACAGTCGGCATGAACATGAAGCAATAAATGTGATCAAAACAGCAGTGATCCTTTAAAGATAAGCGACCTGTTCAGTAAAATCATGCAAGTCATGATCTTTGTTAGACCGTTAAAACCTCAGCAGTAAAAATGTGATGAATGTGGATCGTTTCCTTTTAGTATTCACAACGTATTTATTTTGTGAAACCTGTACATTATTATTTGTTGTTGCTGTTTCATGCCATTTCAGCTCATATCTGGTCACAGTTTGGTGCAGGACACTCAAACTCAAATGAACAATCAGCTGATTAGTATTAATGCATCCATCATTATAACAATCTGGTAAGTGGAACTCACCCATACTTCATTCACCTGGTGCCAAACAAGCATTTGCTGGTGAAAGAGTGTATTTTCTCGTGGTGTTCTCTGCTGTTCCACCTCAGCTGGAGGAAACATTAACCTACAACCTTTGCTGGTGAAGTGATACTTAAGGAAGAAGGTGGTGCACCGGCTTATTTGTCCTTAAGTGAAGTACTTCACATGAACAAATCATTCACAGTGGAGAGGAAGCTCGACGCAGCTCTCTCCAGCTCGCTGACAGACACACACCAACACGTATACCCTCATCCATGGCAAAGCACAGGTGACTAAGTGTGTATACACACAGAGACCAGGTACACAGTCTACAGTCTTCATCACAAAACAACCAAAGTGACCAGTAAGTATTTAGCGCCAACTCTTCCGATTATAAAACAGGCTCTCAGTCTCTGTGACTCATTCTCTGAAACCTCGGTCTATTTTTTCATTTTGAGGTCTGCCTCCATGGCACTGCGGCGACCTCTGGTGCCTCCGTCCTGCAGCGGAGAGACAAGTGAGGAGAAACGGGGGGAAAAGAAGAAAAAAAAGAGAGAAGGAATTAAGACAGGAAAAGGCAGCGGTCACTTGGACAGCTTGTAAGGAGGCCATGTGGTGGTAACTTCTCACGTGATTGAGCTCCACACAAAAACACAGCACAGTCCACTTTCGAAAGGCTTCCTCCCCAAATGAAGAACGTAAAATAATGATGAAAAACAAAAAGGAATTTTAAAAAAAGTAAAAGAAGGAGAAAAGAAATTAGAACATGCAGACAAACACGGAAACATAAAAACACAGGAAACTGGCATGGAGTCATTGACCCAAGGTCGACGAAGCTGGGGTGATGAACGGAGCCTCTGTGTGTGTGGTGAGAATATTGTGTTCAAAAAATGTTTTACGAGGATGACAAAGACAGTGATGTGTGAAGAGTGTGCATGTATCACTGTAGGTGACATTTAGGTATTTTCCGCCATACAAATCTATAGAGCCTAGTATAGTTGTGTAGATACATTCTGAAACTGAATTTCGTGACTTACTGACAGGAGCACAATGGACAGACTTGATTAGAAGAGTCCAGAAATAAGAAAAAGACAAAGGGACTTTTTTGGGAAAAAAAAATGTCCTGAAAGTCTATTTTTTAGAGTGTGATTTTAAGGGATGGGGCTTCACAGACAGTTGTAATTAAAACTATTCTAGTGAATTCAACGGTCAATAACTTGAGTTACAAAAGGTTTTAAAAACTTTTAACCAGGATTAGGAAAATGAAAGAGATAAGATGTAAAAGACGAATGTGTGGTGTGTGTATGTGTGTGTCTGCATTGAGACAAGTGTATGCGGAGCATGTCCTGGTTCTGGTGAAATCGTAGGGAGGACCTGAATACTTACAAAGAGAGAGAGAAGGAAAGCAGGAGAGGCCATTGGGACACTGTCCTGTAGGAGGACAAACATTGGAGTGAGAAAGAGAGAAAAAGACACACGTGCATGTGAAGCAAGTTCCAAACAAGTCTGCGTCAACACGGAAGCACACCGAGGGACAGGAGTCCAACTGACCGCTGCTGCACAAAACATACTAGACACATATGCCACACACAGACACACGTTTGCAGATTGTAAACACAGAGAGAAATGACACAAACGGGCACAAGAAGGCAGACACTCTCCAACACAGCTCACAAACAACAAAATGTTTCTATCACAATATCATGACTTTCATTCAGTCCCATGAACTTCAGATGCTACACTTAAACAATCAGTCAGCTGCATTTAAGGTCCAGTGGGTAAAATTGAGGAGTTCATTGGCATAAATTGAACAAACCACCCATAGGTTTGTTTGTGTAAGTGCATAATAAACGTCATACATGTGCTTATGGCAAGGGCAAAAATCTTGCACCACCTTCTTGCTCCAGCAGCCGGAACAGACAAACCAGCCAGAGCATGCATCTAGAAGCGGAGGCCTATAGCTTCCTTTGTGCTGCTGTAGTTCCCTGATGCAGGTGGGAAAGGGAACGGTGAGTGTTACAACCTGCAGTGTCACCATTACTCGTCACTAATCTGTACACACTGGAACTTGATGCTGTGAATATAATGTGGCTCCAATCTCATATCCAGCCAGATATAGATTAAAACATTGTGTGACTTCATAAATATTAGCTGTAAAGTAAAATTCATACATAGTTTTGAATTTTCCAAGAAGATTAAGCCAGTGCAGCACAATCCAGGATTTTCCCCAGCTGGAGAAAATCCACAACAAAAGCCTCTTAACAAAAAGTAAGGATCCACTCGCACATCCATGCAGTTAAGTCACATACACACAATGAATGGCACATAAGACGAGTGTTAACAGACAACAAGCAGACGGCTGACTCAGTGACAGACAGTAGTTAGTGAGGAGAGGTACAGAGCATGCAAGGCATGAATCAACAGTGGAGACGTGACCACGGATCATTCCACTGAAGCACAACACAACGAGTGGAGGAAAATGTTGATTAGACGTCTTAAATGTCCCGTGCATATAACTGCTTGTGTGTTCTTCTGTAGACTGCCTGCATATATGATAATCCAAATATTTCACATTTTTCCCCCTTGGATTCACTCCTAAATTAGAGCGAACCACATCGATCCTGAAATATAGAATAATGTCATTAATGTAAAAGCGTTTACTTGGATTTTCAGCACCTGCCTTCATGAAATTTGTGCTGGTTCAAACAGCATGTTGGCTTTATACATACAGCTTTGAGTAAAATACATAAAACTGGCAGCACTAACCATGTGTTAATTTAAAATGACCACAATCATCAGAGAAAAAAAACACATAATTACAATTCTACATGAAACCAACAAGCCATGGTCTCAGAATGTTAATTACTTTTTCTCTGGAGGCCCATCCTGTGAAAAACAGAGGGATCATTTTATTCAAATAACCTTTTCTTTCTCTTAACAAATGTGCTTGTTATTTAAAAAAAACAAAAAAAAACACATACAGAACTTAACTCATTGTCTGCCAATGACGTCAATTCAAATACAACAGTTCACTGCCGATGGCGTGTGATAAAAGAATACAGTTTGTTTTGGTAGTTTCAGTGTTTACATCGTCATAGAACACACTGTTTTTGGGTCAAATTGCTGTAAAACAGCAATTCTGCAATGAAAATGGCTGGCAGCCAATCAGTTAATCAGCAAAGACAATAATGAATTTCCTATTTTATCAGGTATAAACTGTAATGTCAACAGCTTATAATTGCACATTCTGAATTTTACGAGTCACATGAACTGTTTGAGAAAAGAACAGCCGAGTTAAGCTGAAAAAAAGGTGCTGATCTGCAGTTAAGCGGTGTTCATCTATAATCAGCTCCCAGGGTGAGCTGTAAGGTCATGATCACAGTTTATCAGGATATGGAGCAGAAGCAGCAGAGAGCAAATCAATGCATGTTCTTGTTCCCAAGGTCAGTACAGACACATGGATAAGTGAAGAAGTGGACTTTCACAAGTTTCTGTGAATGTGTTGATAACTTTATTTTCCACACTGCACATCAACTCTTAAACCAGTTACATATGTAAACTGAATTCATAATCCTGGCCTATAAACAAGGAAAGGCAGACAGGACTGCAAACATCACACAGGCTCAGTCAAAGACAGTCGACTTTTAGGACATTAAGGAGGTACTTTTGAGATTTTGTGGGCATTTTTGAAATTTTTGAAAGTTCTTTATGAAATTGAGACGATCAGTTCAACACTTTGAGGGAAATCCTAATGTCACACCCACCTTCTCAGCTGGCTCTCCCGGCTTACGATTTCCCTCTCTGCCGCGGAGGCTCTTGGCAGAGATGGCGCTCTCCGAGGTCTGCATGATGAGCTGGGTGGCCAGGAACTGCTGGACGTGCTCCAGGACATCACGCTGCATCTCTAGTGCCATGTGGTACACATCATGGTCTGACGAGTTGTACATGACGGCATTCTGAAACATTAGCATGATGTCTCGCTGGAACTCGGCTGTGGTGCGGATCACACCTGACTCGATGTTCTTCTTTATGGCCGACAGGTCCATGGGTCTGGAACATGGGGCAGGAGTCACAGGGCAGACGGAAATGTTTTAACTTAAAACTGTAGTGGCTAACTTTTATGTGACGTCCATTTCATTCAAACCAATGTCAAAGGACTTCACACAATGTGTATCAAGCCTATCAACTCCACAGGACTCTGTTTCTCAGAATAGTGGTGGTTAGATGTTGCCCAGCAACACAAGACAGGCTGAGGCCACAGCAATAATGTGCTGGTAAAGCGAGGTTAAGTTAATATCGTTTCACAAAATTAAATCAAGTGTCAGTGAGTGTGGCGGTGTAGATGGTCAGACCTGTGTACAATGCTGTGGTAACCGGGGGCGATGTCATCCGACACGGGCTGCAGGAAGACACTGGCATACCTGAGAGACAACAGCAGCAGCAAAACACATTAGCCTTTACAACAGTGGCCATGGGAATATTTAAGCACAGTTCACATCAGGGCAACAAGTGCATCCAGGGCATGCTGCTTGTAATGTTTCAGAGAATGGTTTACCACTTTTTAGAAGCTCACACTTTGAATCACATTACAATTAGAAATTAAACCCAAATGTTTAAGACCAATTCTTATCACCTTGATGAAATATAAAATTATATTATTCATAATTCCTTGGCTAAATAAAAACAAAAAACAAAAAAAAAACTTTTTGTGTGCCTCGTAAAAAAAATGGATAACTGGGAAATGGCTCCCATGACCTCAGTATTGCATGAAAATATTGATATTTCTCAATGCAGTCATGATGCTTTTAACGTAAAGAGAGAGTATGAGAGTAAATTAGACTTTTTTTGGCTTCTAAACAACAAAAGCCCCAGTGATTATCGAGGCAGATTCAGGCTAAGACGCTCCACCTGTGGTTGGCCGCAGCTCTCCACACCAGCATAATGGCTTTCTTCCAGATCTTTTGTGCCTGCACCGCCTCCTGGTCCTCACCACATGTTGATCTGACGCAGAAAGACAGAGCAGAGAGAAGGTGAGTGAGAAATGAAGAAACGATTGTGAAGTCCACAGTCAAATGATTCAGAAAGCAGAAGAGAAACCCCAAGTGGCAGAGATACAAAAGCCCAGACCGTTACAATTGTGATGTCAGCAGTCACACAGACTGCTGAGCTTAGAGAAACATAATCTGATTCAAAGGTCATGACATCAGCATTCATGACAAATGCCAGTTAAGCTTCATTTAGTGTTAATGCAGCAGTGCACTTTAAATTTAGTTGCCGTAGGCAGAAGGTCATCCCAGGACATTGTCCTGAATTGATTTGCACGGACATGTTAACACAGTGCAGTTATGGGTAGTTACACAATGACTGTGACACAGTTATCACATTATTTTACTAATATGAATGACACATACAGCTGGGAAGAAGAGGCCGGGCTGCTGGCCAGCGAATCTGCAGTGTATCGTTGAGATGGTGGGTCATAGCCGTCTTCACTTTCGCTGGCTGCCCGCTCCACCTCTGATAGATAAGGACCCTCCCCACACTCCTCCTTCAGCTCCATCCCTTCTTCAGGGTCACCCTCACTGCCCACCTCCTCCTCCTTTACCTCCAGAACAAAGAAATAAGGATATAAAGTTAAATGACTGCAATGTACAAAGCATGTTCCTGTGGATAAAGGCTTTTACACATTAGTAGCTGGCTTGAAATTGCAAATTACCCAGAAGTGAGTTTTGATACAGCTTCATCATCATCAAGTAAATTAATTATGAGGACCAGACTATAACAATACTAATAATTTGTTTCACAAAGGGAAAAACATCAGTGAAATCAGAATTTGATGGAATACTGCGCCATCATTTAACTTCATGAAAACAAAAAGCAAAATAACACCTTGGTAAAACAAACACTAAAGAAAAGAGGAGAGTTCAATTCAGGAGTCACAGCTGTAAAGAACATTTACCAGAAAGTACTCAAAATTACTCTAAATTTGGTAGCCAATGTGAAGGTTTTGAATGGATCCGGAGTTGAACAAACAACAAATCTGCACTGGCAGCCACTGACTGAATCAAGGCCAGTATAGAGGTGGTAACGTGTTTACAAGCTGCAGCAGTCTGAATAAGCTGCAAATGTTGCATCAATGACTGATCTATACCAAAATATAGTGAGTTACAGCAATAAAACACTCTTTCCAAATCTTTTAGGTGGAGGGAGGCTTTAGATTTTTGCTGGAAGCCTACATTGGTAAAAGCTTGTTTCAATGACAGAGCAGATTTGTTTGTCAAATTTAAAAGCTCAACCAATGGTCAGTCAGAGCCATGTGTCCAAACATAATGTGTTTTGGATTCATATTCCAACTTCAAAAACACAAACTATCCCTTTAAATTTGCATCAGTGTGTTACCTTGGACTCTTTGCCAGACACAGAGCTGTCCTCAGAGTCTGTTGGGAAGAAATTACACAAGGTTAAAAGCATAAACAGGCTTTGTGTGTGTGTTTTTACCTTTTCTAGTATAAGCACTGACCTTGTCAGGACCAGTAGTCCTCATGGTGACCAAAACCTGGTCCTAACAAGGCAGCATTTAATTTCTGAGGAATTAGTTAAGTTGAGGACTATGACTTGAATTGGGGACGGGTTACGGTTCAAGTTAGTCATTAAGTCGTTATTGTTAAGGTCAGGGATAACTCATACATGGAATACATGGAAGTCAATGTGTCCTAAGGAGAATTGCTGCTCAAACCTGTGTGTGTGTGTGTGTGTGTGTGTGTGTGTGTGTGTGTGTGTGTGTGTGTGTGTGTGTGTGTGTGTGTGTGTGTGTGTGTGTGTGTGTGTGTGTGTGTGTGTGTGTTCCTGACCTAAACAAGGTGGGTTGGGTTCAGGTTGGCTCCACTCCTCCCTTTCAATTTTTACAGTAGCTTCAGTGGCCTCCTTCCCCGTCACAGCCTCCTCTGTAACCTCACTTCCTGTGGCACCGTCATCAGAGGTGACAGAAGAAGTCACATCACACCCCGTCACCTCTGCTCCGTCACAGTTTCCCTTAAGCTGCTCTTCTCTTAAAGTCTCTGGCTGGTTGTGGCTCTCTGTGCTCACAGGTGTGGGAGCTGACATTGTGGTCACATTCTGAGGCTCCTGTGTTTGGTTGGAGTCTTGGATTGTGGGCGTAGGATCAGAAGCTTTCAGTTCCTGGGTCTCCCAGGGACCAGGGAGGGTGTGTCCCTCTGAAACAGCCTCTTCACACAGAGAGAGTGCTGCTTCCACTGCTGCTGCATCCAAGGCCTCCACAGAGTCATCCACCTGTAGGATGAGAGAATAGAGAGAGAAGGATTGAGACAAAGAAACAAAAAATAAAGATGACAATTTGAAGCAAAAAATGCTCTTTGAATATTTGACAGGATTATTACATCACTTGTGCAAGAACACATAGTCCTCAGATAGGTTTGCTGCTGCTGCCACCTTGAGGTAACATATTCCCCAGAAATGGTGTAGCTAATGGAGTAGAATACATTGTTCAGTTCTGTCTTTTTATTACAATTATAAAATAGTTAGAGTGACTGATTACATTTTTATAATGAAATTAAATCTTGGATATTCATGCCCATCCCTAACAATAATAACAATGATCTTAATGATTAAGCTAAAGTTGCTGTATTAAATTTATCCATTGGACATTTTCATGTTTTCTGTACTGGGAAAAGATGACAGACATCTACTCTACCTTCTCCTCTATGATGGCAATGATGTCTCCCACTGTCTCCAGGTCCAGTTCGTCACCCATATACGACACAGCAACAAGATCCTCTTCTACTAGCCCCGTCTCCTCACCTAGTTCTGCCTTCACCGCAGCTTCAGATTCACCCTCTGTAAACACACGCAGCAGAGTAAATAAGAACAGGAGCACAATAAACAGCAATATGAGCATCAGTCTAGGTGCATTGTGATCACACACAGTAAACCGTATGTCTTTATGAAGCATGTCTTTTTCAACCTTATCTTTGTATTGTCAGGCTTGATTGGGCTTGAACAAAAACAGAAGGGACATTATGTGTGTTTTGAAAGTGAGTAAAACATTATTCAATTAAACCTTTTGAAAAGCAGCAAATGTGATTGTATGTGGTAAAAGTACAGTCTGTACCTGTGAGGAGCTCATGACCCGTTGGTAAGGCAGTGGCTGCAGTAGCTGTCTGTAGTCCATTGGTGAGGTTTCCAGGAGAGTCTCCCTCTGCAACCTGACATTAAAAAACACAGAAAAGAAATGTTTTAAAAAAAACACTTGACTGCCTATGCCCATGTATAATTACCATCTTGTTAATAAGAAGCTTCCATAACATTTCATAAAATAATGTGTTTAAGGTATAGTAATCCTGTTAATTTATCAAGTTATTCATTTCTTGGTATTCTTTTAGCTTTAATTGAAGTGCAGCTTACCAGGCGGGGGCTAGCTGATATGAGGTTGCCTTTTTTCAGCAGTTCTGAGAGAAGAGGAGAAGGCGGCGGTGTAGATTTCTGAGTCAGGAGCCTCTTCTGTGACGAGTCGTCTACAAGAGCAGCCAGACCTCCATCTTTAGGCCCAGGACCTGGAGCATCTGTCACTGGTAGAAACACACCAACGCCCTGAGCCTGACAGAGGCAGCAAAGGATCAGTGAGAGGGTCAGGAACTGTCAGCCACAATATCAGAAATAATACTCAGTTCATAACATTGTTATTTAAGATTTGTCCCCTCACTCATAATGAGACAAAAGCAAGCTAGAGATACAGAGAGACAAGTTGAGTTGGTGCTGAATTCAAAGTCGAGAAGGAATACTAATGTAATTTAAACACCAATATTGACACCGTCTTACAGTGTACAGTCAAATCAATTTCAACAAAGCTTGAATTGTATAACAAACTGAAATACTTGTGATTTACATTACATTTGATGACGTGCAGTACAACAGTAACATGGAAAAGGGTTGCATTGAAAAAAGTATTTGTCGGCTGAAGAAAACCTTATGTAGTGCATTCTTCCCTCAGCCTTGTGGCATTTTATCACTGCTAACTTAGCATGTTCTTACAACTGAGTGGGTGGTGGTGTCATCAGAAGCACTGCCTCCCGTATCCATGGGTGGTGTGGGAACAGAAGAGTCGGGCTGAGAATCCAGCATTGGTGGACTGGCACCCAGTGGTGAACGTACAGTCACACTGGGCAACCGCTTGGGTGTGTTCTTCATCGCCTGTCGAGCTGTGAGAAAGAAGGAGAGAAGACGTGAAATACAGTGAAAAGTGCTTAATTTTGATACACTGTCTAATGGACACGGACAAAACTTACCTTGGTAAGCCATTTCTGTTGCTTTCCTCTTTTGTTCTGCCTCCTCCTCCTCCTGCTTCTTCTTTCTGGTGTTTGAAAAACAAACATTCATACGAGTGACCATTTTAAGTTAACAGTAGCCGAGGACAGATACAAACAACAAGGACAAAAGTTCCAAATACAGACAAGAAAAGGTAGCAATTTAAAAAGAGCAGCAATTTATAACAGGCTATAACTGAATGACTTCTTATTTTGAAATTACTGTAACCTAGACCATATAATATTTGTAATAAGCTATATGTGGGGTATTACAATCTTAGTAGCTTTAAGTAAACATGTGTATAATGTCTTAATCAGAATAAGGTCTATAGTCTGACTATTGTGTCCATATAAACATAGTCACAGTCAACAGTTAGCATGAACCAGATAACGAGTCTTACAGTGTGATCTCTGCCCATAGCTCCTTCAACTGGGAGTCCATGTGACCCGCCTGTATCAGATCCACCTCCTTCTTCAACTTCCTGTCAGAACAGAAATCACAGGGTGTTCAGAGGTCACGTAACGCTGTTCCTCAAACATTTTTCTAAGCGGTGAATATGTACCTGTACTGCTCTTGTGTGTCTCGCAGTAATTTCTTCAGCTCCTCTATCCTCTCAGTGGTCAGTCTACGAACGATGACATCTTCAATGGTCTCAACCACCTCGCCCTTCTCACCACGCTTACGCCTGGCGAAAGTAATGACACAAAACTGTTTGATATTTCTTCAGTAACTTTGAAAATAAGGTTCAACTTATTGCGATTCTTCTGTGCAAAGGTGCGAGTATTGCAGCACTCACTTTGGTGCTTCTGTGGCTTCCAGCAGCTCAGAGTATTGTGAGGCACAGTGCTGACAAAAGAAAATATGCATTATCTTAAACTGAAAACAACCATAACACATAGACCCGAGTAATGAAAAAAAAGGTTTACAGTATTCTCACCTTCTGTGAGAACCAGTCTGGTGGACGACTAGGCTCTGAGAAAGGCTTGATGGCTCTACTTACAGACACCCTGGAAGACAAAGAGGACAAGGCAATCAGAGACAGCAGACTTCACCCCATTCACACAACTAGCCTCTGGCCGCCTCTGTATATTGACTGTGCGGAAGCACAAACGGAGCCACTAAAAATAATACTTCACTCCCACTCCGTGGGGTGAAGTGATAAGCACATGTGGAAAGAAGACTATCTGAAAACACATGTAAGTGGTGACATTGAAAACAGATTAGAGATACATGAGGGATAAACCATTATTGAAGAAATTAAATTGAACGCAATAGAAGTGAATTGGGTCTTCTACAGAAAGTTCCCAGAGGAAGATATTTTTTTGACGATTTACAGGCAAGTAGTACTAAATAACACCATAAGAATGGTGTGGGAATAACAAGTGACATGGGAGACCAGATGGTTGGTTAAAAGCTCATCTGACATCAAGATGATAACTTTGACCACAAGAAGAACAGAATTAGAATCCAACTGTGTGAGGACCTCCAGTAGCTGTTTTTCCTGCACAGTTTGTGGGTGTTTGTCTCAACAATACGTCAAGCTTCGCATAAGAATAATTCAGTTGTATTTGTATAGCACCAAATCATAACATACATTATCTCAAAGCACTGTATATAGACATCATGGAGAGCAGAGAAATGGGGGATAGAGGAGAGGTGGGGGAGAGAAAGGACAAGAGGGAGATGACGTAGAGACAGATTACCATTGTATCAAGTTATAAGTTTATACAGGACAGTTAGAGTCAATAATGACATGTTTATATAACTACAATATCATTTGCAGCAGCAGAGATTGTTGACAAAAATTATACAAAACATTATATAGCATAATAATAATGGTGATGACATGTATGATGATAATAATAATAGTACTGCAACCTGCAAGTTGAGGACAGAGAGAGAGGGGAAATGAGGGAAATACACTATGCAAAGAAATAACAAGGTTAATGACATATTATAAAGTCATACTCATACCCCGAGTGTGAGAGAGTGAATGTGAGTGCACCACAGGAATTCCCCCAGCAGTCTAGGTCTATAGTAGCATAACTAAGAGATGGCCCAGGTTTCCCTGAGCAGGTTTTCCCTGCTTCTCACTGCTCTTATAACCCTAATGTTTCAAAACAGACAAATCTACCTATAGTGTGATGTATTTTCAAGTAGAGAGTTTTTTTGTTTGTTTTTCCTTACCAGTTTTGGTCACCACTTCTCATAACGGAGGAGGCCAGACAGAGTTTCTCCCTGACTGACCAGGGCTCTGTTGGCCCAACATTTAGTATCTTGTGTTCTGTGGGGGGGGGGGGGGGGGGGGGAACAGTACAAATAAGGACACAAAGTTGAATCTTGGAAAAAATGATAATATATATGAATAAATAATTCATACTGTCAGGCGTAACAGTATGAATTATTGAGATTCACTGTATCTTTCTATAAATTCCAGGAACATCGGTCTGTCTGTGTGTATGTGTGCGCATTTCTTGAACCGATGGTCCGATTGATGAAGTGCAGTGCCAAGTTTGACGTTGGATAAGTAGTGCAAAAGATATCTGTAAAAGAAGCACACATTGGCTTTCCCAGCTCTACCATTACCACTCTCCCTCTCACTCACACAGCACGGTGGGCTACCTGAGAGGATAAGCATCCGTGGATAAAAAGTTAAGTGAGTGCAAGATGTGTGGGTGATTATTATGTCAGGAAAGGACCATCAAGCTGAGGCAGATGGCAAACGCAAAAACAGATTTTGTACAGGCACTGCACTAGTTGGTGATAATTATGATGCTCTACACGTTTACGATTTCAGATGGATGTATTAGATTGCTATAAATCATAAGATCCTAGAATTACTGGTAAGATGAACACTCTGCTTGATAACACATTAGTGTTTTTACAACATTAATGACAAAAATTACAGTGAACTTATTTTAAGTGATTTTTATACTGATGTGTAATACCATCTTATATCGTTCCATCCATGTTACTGACAGCTACAGTCACATTTCTTACGCAAATAGACAATCATTTCATGTACAAGACATAAATTGTGAATTCGTGATTTAGTGTGATTTATTTTAAGTCGTCAGTTTGATAATCTCTTGTCCACAGAAAAATAGATCCCATAGACTGCGAAGTGCTGGTGGGGTGAAGACCTTAAGTAAACACAGCAGCGCTGTGTGATCTCACTTCTGTTGTTATCAATGTTAGCATTTAGCTGCTACATTTGGCTACACTTCAGGTTACTCGCATGTGAGAGCTGCTATGGTGTATTAAAACGGCACACCCATTTTATTGGTTACATTAATGAAAACCAGACAACGCAAACCAAGAATAGTCAAAAATACAATAACTACATTTCGATAATGTCTGAATAGTAGCATTGGATTAGCACAGTCGTTCACGGGGGACCCATTCATGAGACACACACAGTCACACGGTGCAACATTTTCTCAAATAACGACGCAACTGGGACCAGTTAGGCTGGCGGAATTACGATATACATTGCAAGTGTGGTGTTAGCGTATGCTGTAAACAACAATGAAGACGTTACCGCCTTTTTAACAGAAAATATTACTCACTGCCGACACCGCTCGCCATTTCCTTTGTGACAAGACCGTAAGCACATCTTCCGCCGGACGGATTTGAGTGTGACACACGGTACACAATTTATTCCCCCAACTGTTGTGATTCCGAGTTACTCTGAAGGAAGCAACATCTGTGTTTTCCGCCTGAAACTCAAAAGCAAAAAAAAACATTGACAATGTGCCCCGCATTTAAGATTTGTAATTAATATTGTTCAAACCTACAAACGAGGATTGAAAACAAAATGACAAATCAAGATGTTTTATATTTCAGACTCCTGACTTGAATCTGTGTTTTTGTTTACAGTTGTTTTTTTGTTGTTTTTGTTTTTTACATGTGGCCTAACCTACTAGCAGACCATCTATAAAGATGTTTATTGTGTGACATACAGAGGTCATCATGTTTCTGTTTTGCTGTGGGTCCACTTACATTAAGGATTATCTGAATCACTTGTGATTAGTGTTGTAGTCAAGACTTCACAAACTGAGCCCAGGTAATGACCCAGACCAGAATAAACCAAGACTTTGGGGACCAGACTGAGTCAGGACCAAAACCAGTGCACTATATATCAAAATTTGAATTGGGAATCAGTTCAGGTCAGTTATACAGAAAACTGTAGACTTTTATTTACTTACATAATGGCAGTATTATGAAAACGCAAACATAGACGACCTTGACTTGCTTTAAAGTCCTCTGTTACCATGACCCAGTGTAAATGTGTTCCAATCCATTCAATGTCACTTTTATCCTCCACATGAGGGTCGCAGGGCCACAGAGCCAATCCCAGCTGACATAGGGCGAAAGGCGGGGAACATCCTGGACAAGGCACCAGTCCAATCGCAGGGTAACTACAGTATATAGAGGACAAACAACCATTCACTCTCACATACAGTTAGGCCCATAAATATTTGGACATCGACACAGTTCTCTTTATTGTGGCTACACTACAATGGATTTGAAATGAAACGAACAAGATGTGCTTTAACTGCACACTTTCAGCTTTAATTTGAGGGTATTTACATCCAAATCAAGTGAACGGTGTAGGAATTACAACACTTTCTATATGTGCCTCCCACTTTTTTGGGGACCAAAGGTAATTGGACAATTGACTGAAAAGCTATTTCATGGACAGTTGTGGGCTATTCCCTCATTATTTCATCTTCAATGACTCAGGTAAAAGTTCTGGAGTTGATTCCAGGAGTGACATTTGCATTTTGAATCTGTTGCTGTCAACTTTCTATATGAGATCCAAGGAGCTGTCACTGTCAGTGAAGAAGCCATCATTAGGCTGAAAAATCAAAACAAACCCATCAGAGAAATAGCCAAAACATTAGGTGTGGCCAAATCAACTGTTTGGAACATTCTTAAAAAGAAAGAACGCACTGGTGGCTCAGCAACACCAAAGGACCTAGAAGACCATGGAAAACCACTGTGGTGGACGACAGAAGAATTCTTTCCCTGGTGAAGAAAAAGCCCTTCACAACAGTTGGTCAGATCAAAAACACTCTCCAGGAGGTCGATGTATGTGTTTCAAAGTCAACAATCAAAAGACAGAGGGTTCACCACAAGATGCAAACCATTAGTGAGCCTTAAAAACAGGAAGACGAGATTAGAATTTGCCAAACAACACCTAAAAAAGCCGTTAGAATTCTGGAAGAACATCCTCTGGACAGATGAGACCAAGATCAACTTGTACCACAGTGATGGGAAGAGAAGAGTGTGGAGAAGGAAAGGAACTGCTCATGATCCACAACATACCACCTCATCAGTGAAGCATGGTGGTGGTAGTGTCATGGCGTGGGCATGTAGGGCTGCTAATGGAACTGGTTCCCTTGTATTTATTGATGATGTAACTGCTGACAAAAGCAGCAGGATGAATTCTGAAGTGTTTCCAACAATATTATCTGCTCATATCAGCCAAATGCTTCAGAACTCATTGGACGGAGCTTCACAGTGCAGATGGACAATGACCCAAAGCATACTGCAAAAGCCACCAAAGAGTTTTTTAAGGCAAATATGGAATGTTATCAGTCAATCACCTGACCTGAATCTGATTGAGCATGCATTTCACTTGTTGAAGACCAAACTGAATGGAAAATGGCCCAAGAACAAGCAGGAACTGAAGACCGTGTTAGTAGAGGCCTCACAGAGCATCACCAGGGATGAAACCCAGCGTCTGGTGATGTCTATGCCTTCCAGACTTCAGGCTGGAATTGACTGCAAAGGATTTGTAACCAAGTATTAAACAATGAAAGTTTGATTTATGATATTTTAGTTTGTCCAATTACTTTTGGTCCCCTCAAAAGTGGGAGGCACATATAGAAAGTGTTGTAATTCCTACACCATTTACTTGATTTGGATGTAAATGCCCTCAAATTAAAGCTGAAAGTGTGCAGTTAAAGCACATCTTGTTCGTTTCATTTCAAATCCATTGTAGTGGTGCATAGAGCCAAAATAAAGAGAACTGTGTCGATGTCCAAATATTTATGGGCCTAACTGTACATACACACCTATGGTCAGTTTAGTGTGTCCAATTTATTAGGTTATTGGACCACGGGAGGAAACTGAGACACAGAGAAAATACCAATCATTTTCACTTGAGTATAATATAATAAGAGTAATAATACATGTCTGATATATCCGACCAAATCCCACACTTTGGACCTTTAATGTTAATTATACTTATGTAGATCATGTGGAGACATGACATGGAAATGCAGGCTTTAATTGTTGAATGCATAATATGCCTCTGCATGTAGATGAACATGAAGTGCGGGGAAAATATTTAAGTCACCTTGACATTAATGTTAATTTGCTTTGTTACTCAAATGTGCACATTAGATATAGGGATAGATGGATACAAGCAAATATGACAAATAATAAAATCAGAGGACATACATAACATATTTATAGGAGCCATTCATTTTTGTCATTGATTTGTTTACATAGTGATTGCAACAGTTTTGATCACTAGATGGTGGCGTTTAGCTACATATATAGGTGATTGATGGTGTTTTTCTTATAGACATAATATAGACATTCCTTTAGATCACATAGAAACATTTTTAAAACCAAACCCTTCAGAAAACAAATTAAAAGTGTAAAATAGCTGATAACACGCACTGGATTGTTAATAAAATGAAGACATTCACAAGTGTTTAAATATTGGCAGTCTTTATTTCAACAAGACTAAGAAATGTTGTTTAATATACATTTTCTCTTACAATTTAACATCTATCTCATCTTGTTTTTCCATAGCATTTAGGAGATACTCTGACAAGTAAAAATCTGGTGTAATGTTATGGCCTCTTTTAGAGACATCTAAAAACGGCTGCTCTTTATTTACATATATTTTTTTTTTTACTCTTTTCAGTCAAGTCACTCACTCTCTCGTCAGAAAGTGAATCCACTCTGTTCTTGAGGGCCAAAGGGTTTCAACAACCGTCCAACTCAACTTCACAGTCACTAGACTGGAGTTAAACTGTGGATGGAAAGAACATCACCCAGCAGCTGGACCAACTACTTCCAGCTGCCCTGGCCCGCAAGCACAGACATTTGCCATAATCACCCCAAACACTTCCTTTGACTCTCAGAAAGCTGGGTTTCCTCACACTCGACACACTGCTTCCACATGCCACGAACAAATGCACAAGCCCTTGTAGAAATGTTGGCGGCAAATTAAAAAAAACAAAAAAAACAAAAGAAGATAAAATCAGGGAAATTTAACCAGTTAAATAAAGAAGTGATGCCAAACTTCAGGTGCTGATGGCCATCTTCATCAATTAAAATCAGGCTTCAGCATTTTAAACAGGTTGCATAGATGTTTCATCAAATCCTTCAAAGTCAGATGTCCTGGTCGATCACTTTGTCTGGAGAACATTACATTTTTTTTTTTTTATCTCAAAGCCAAACAAGGGGCTGTTTTAGTCACTGCAGCCAATTGTTTGACACATGTCCTTGAACATAAAACATGTTTAAAACTTAAAAAAAAAAAAAAATGTGAAACCCTTGCAGTAGAAATGGACAGTTTTCATTTAAATGTTGCATATCAAAACCTCCTGAATACTGTTGGGGGGGAAATGAGTTGTAAAAGCATGTCTGAAATTACATTAAAATACATGCATAAATTACTGTACAGAGGCTACATGAGGCAGAATCATTTTAAAGATGAAATGGCCAAGTAATAGAATTTACAGACCCGCTCATCAAATCAGAAAACAGATCCTTTTTTTATGTTGTGCTCGTAAGCTGGTAACAGCAAACTCAAACACCCTTAAGGGAATCTGAGAAGATGTATAAAAAACAACATTCTTTATTGATTTCTTTTTGTATACTGGCTAATTTTGGTGGCAATACTTCAACATTTGAATCAAGTCGAAATGACAAGAACTTGGCGACGAGGACGAGTAGATCAAATGGTTCAGGACGAGTGCATTCATACTCTCAGAGCGGTGGGGATGTGGCCAAAAAAATAAAAATTAAAAAAAGGCCACCAAAACACTGAACAATGGCCAAATGTGCCCCCATGTTCTGCGCACACTTGACCTCTTCCACCGTCTAAAACCAGCAGTAAATTCCACTGTAGTACCTAAAACACATGTTCATACCAAAAATAGCAAAAAAATTACAACACCTTTTCAACATTAAACCCTGTATTAAAATAAACTTTTCTTGATTTCTTTTGATCAAAGTACTGACTTTTGTTCCTCCTCCTTATTTTGATGTGAAATGTTCTGAACATACATGTCAACACCTTTTCTTTTCAAACAGGACTGTAAAGAGTCAGATCTTCTGTGCTGAGCTTACAGTACCAAAAAGGGCTTTTAGGGTTTCTCAGCCTTGCCTTCTTTTGGGGTAATACCATGGGAGTCCTTCTTCCTTCCACAGTAGTTACCTTTTACCAGGTTGCCAGCCACTAATCTCATCTCCATCAGACACCATAAACTCACTTGATTGCATTGGCAATGAGAGCATGCATGAGGTATGACCTTACTACGGACATGTTTAAGCTTGAAATCTAAAAACATAATGTGTAAATTAAAAGTTAAGATGTGATAATGCTCATAGTTGACACACATTATGCACGTTTGGGCTCACAGAGCACCCTAAAAAGCTCTCCATCTCCTGGTGAAACATAAATACCTGTGCTGAAATTTCTCTCTCTTGATTTGTGAGAGAAATGCTGTGTTCTGCAGTTCTCTTTTAAAGCAAACTCAACTAAAATGCAAACTGTAAGTGGAGATCAACAGGTAGCTTCAAAAGTTTTGCCCGACAGGTGTATGTAAATGTATATATGCACAGACACAAACATTCACAGTGTGCACACTGGTAATGTGCAAAGTTGTTGTTATGGAGTTTCATAACAACATTACATGATCTGTTGATCTCTGGATAATGGGAAGATAAACACTCCTCAGAAATATGAAGTCAAATGTGTCCCACCAAAAGCACTCAACGTTCAACTAAGCATCTTACTATTAAGTTAGCGGGTGGCAATCACTGAAGGGAGGCACACAAATGAATTATGTAATTAAATTGCCTAGATAAGACAATTATATAATGTTTGTAATGCTACAAGCAGAACCATAGTGGAGCTCCAAAAGAGCCATAAGGTGGAAAGGTTTATCTGGGGGGGAAATGTGGATTTCTTGGGTAGAAAATTATATTGCTGTACACTGACGTCCTTAAAAACATACAAACAAATAATTAAAAGTGAAGTTATTATAATATTAAGAAGAGTCTCCCCCCACTGGCGGACAGTCCAATGTCCTGAAGGCAGTCTTTCTAAAGTCTCTCAGACAGTTCCCCCCTTTCGCTCCATCATTCCTGGTCATTCTTGTCCTCTCTGTGCCCAGCCAGTTTTATCTCAAGTGGGGAGCGAGCAGGCCCAGGACCACCCCGCAGAGCGCCAGCGCCATGCTTCCTTGTGTGGAAACCCCGTCTGAAGTTTTGCCTACGACCACCTGATTAATCCGGGGATGGCCGGTGTTTGGTGGAGTGGAGAAGTACATGTCACAAGATTCGGAGTCACAACCGCTACCACCGCTCTCCTCTCCACTGCCAATCTCCTCTGAAAAAATAGACACCCAGAGACACCCAGAGGGTCAGATGTGTGCAACTACGACATTATGTCATGAGGGAAAATCGTATAAAACAATAACAATCCTTACCATCGCCAAACGATATGTCATTGCCGCTGTGAGCAGCTTTGAGCCAACTTGTCATTTCCTTTAAAGCTGCGATCTGACTGCGAATTACAATGTCTGGCTTTGTTATGTCCACAACCACATCAGGGTTTGATACCTGATTGGCCAATCCATTGCCAATGACAACCGATTCGTACCTATGAAGCAAGAGAGTCAGTTTCAGTCAAGTTGTAGGATGACGTACATTTAGATTTAAAATCTACAGATTTGACGTGCTAATCTTACCTGCTTTTTGCAGTCCCATTCCAGCACTCGTCCCCGGACGCAATCCTGTCACCTACACAGACAGTCTCTGGCAATGTGGACCAGAACTTCTTTGCGTGTTTCAGCTTCTTCTTAACATCACTTGTCTACACAACAAAGAAGCAAATAACCAGTCAAACACAACGAGAAACAAAGCAGCAGTCGCACAACCGTCCACTCGAGTTGTCTTAAACCTTACCAATCGATCTAGACTGGTGCCAGCTGCCGTGGTTGGCCTTACATCAGGTCTGTAGGGGTGGAAACGGCCGGTAAAGCCTGTCTCTTTGAGTGAACGCTTGGATCGGAAGGCTGTGCTTGGTTTAGGCTGCCCACAGCCCTGGAAAACCTATTACAAGATAATGAGTGAGTCAATGAGAATCAAGTGAAGACAAATCCTGTGTTATTTATTGTCTATTAATAAATAAAGTAAAATGATACTGACTTTCTGAGACACTTGCATGCTGTTTTCCTGCATGTTCATGATGGCATCCGATAGCTTCACATCGATGGGCTCTACGACGGACTCAAAATTAAAGGGACCTTCGAGCCTCTCATCGAGACTAACCATGGCATCTGAAAGAAGAGAGAGAGAATAAAAATAAATACATTTATTTTCAGCCTGAGGAGTAAGTTACAAAGGACTGCCACTAGGTGGAAGCACAAACCAGTGAGCATGTCCTCAGTGGAGGAAACAAAAACATACAACCTGGTTATGTGGAATAAATAATATATATATATATATATATATATATATATGACACAAAACTGTGACATGTGTGCCACTCTGAAAATAGGGAAACTAATCTTGGTGTGTTTACACAACATCAGAGCTGTTCTCCCGCTGAGGGCCACAACACTTACAGCATGTACAGCCCCTCCTCCCACTCTCCCTTTACTTATACAAGATACTAAAGAATGAGGGACATGTTTGTACATGTTTTTTTTTTTTTTTTTACAATATCCATGTTCCTTCGTTACACCCATTCCTGCCAAACAACTTTGCTATAAACACACTGAACACAGCTGGGGGAAATATACTGTATATCTTTCATCCGATTACCTCAGTTTGATCATTCCACCGATCATGTGATGTCACTGTGGTTTCATGCCCACAAGGGAAACAGATAAAACTGGTCTAGATAAGATAAAACCTAAATGATCTTTGTTGAAAAATGAGCACTGCAGTGGTAATATTCAAAAGAATGCAGAAGTGTGGAACAGTAGAAATATGGTCTGTTGCCAAATCAAACACTTGGAGTCATAATGGTTGAAGCGGAGAACATTCTCGGTCAGGTTTGTTAGATAACGGCAGCAGAAAGTGTCCTTGTTCACATGATGGTTGCTTACCAAGGAAGTTGTTCCATTCTGTGTCCAAGTCGGCCTGGTTGGCCAAACACCCACGCATCACATTCAGACAGTAATTCTGGCAGGGTTTCAGGGCCACTTGGCCTGAGCAGTAGGGACAGTACATCATCTTCATGACCGCTCGCACACAGCTGGGAGACGCACTGACCTGGAAAAGGGAGGAGGCTGTTACCAGACTGCTAACATAGCAACATTGCACCACAGCAAAAACATCATCAACTCATCCAACAGCAACATAGACGCATAGTTGGACAATGAAAAAGCATGAGCAATATAATCACACACCACAAATCAGAATAATCTAATCATCAGTCAAACACTCACTAAACTAGAAAAACATGCCATGCTAGCAGAGTCAAAATGCTTTATCTCATCAAAGACAATGAAGTGGAACCACAGCCAGGTTTTCCATGACAGATAAAAACCAGAAACACAGAAGGGAGTGATGGAGGAAGCTTTTGAAAGACATGTCTTAGTGTCTATTGCTACAGCCTTGTTTGGAAAAGATAAAAGCTTCACAAGCATACGTCACTTACCTTTGAAACTTTATTGATAACCTCTGGAATGAGTGCCAAGCCTCGTACAAAGATGCGTGCTGCGACGAAGGCCCTTGTGAGCTGGATGCGGAGCTTCCGTGGCACATCGCCAAATGGCTGCAGCTGTTCAGTGTGCCGACTGACGCACTCCATGTAGGCGTCACTGAATTCATACTGTACGTTGACCAGCCGGAACATCCTCTCCAGCAGCTCGGCCCAGAAATCTGCCAGCATGGAGTCCAGGTTGACGGCAGCACTGCCAGACACGTAGTACTGCGTCAGGGACGCGAAGAAGTGCTTGAACAGCTCAGCATTCTGCACATACATCATCCCATATGTTCGCACAAACATGTTGTTCAGCGAGACCTCTGCATTCTTCAAAAGCTCACGGAAAAACTCTGCGGAGAAAAGAAAAAAGAAAGGGAGGGTAAGTGTGATGACTAAATGCTGAGATGTTATGAACAAAACGGTTCCCTTTGATTCTAAATGTTTCGGCACAACACGCTGAGATTTTGTGGGTATCACGTTTAAAACATCAGGCAAACACATTTTCATCAGGTTACTGAACAAACACATTCCCCCATGACCTCAGTGTTTGTACAGCAAATGACTAAGATATTTCTGTGGTTAAACTTCAGACTGAATGACAGTGTTTTAGTACATCTGTTTCTGGCTCTATGCCTCAGCTGCTGCCACCATATGAAGTTATTCTGCTTATGGTGGCATATCAATAATATCAATATTATTGATATTTTGAGCATCTCAACAAAAACTGCTTCAGCACAAAAACTTGGATGAAAGGCAAAGGAATGCCCCATGTGAAGGGAGTCTGCTGGGAATGAGGAGAAGAGAGAAGCAGGAGGGGTGAAAGGTGGAGTCGGAGCATCTCTGTCAGGCTGAACGAGCGGCGCTGCTCCTCGTCTCTGTGGACTTCCCATTCAGCTGAGACGTCTCTCCACATCAAGCCGCTTCAAACTGACCACCATCAATGGCATTTTTCTGTTGTCACATTCCATTCGCCTTCCTTTCTCCCAGCTTCTCTTCGACTGTCCTTCAGAGGCATTTTCAATAGGATTACTGAATAATGTGACCCCCCTGCCCTCCAGTATATGGACCTGTACCCCCCATCCAGCTTTGCATCTCCCTCCCTCTGCTGCTTTCACTTCATCAGTTCCTTCAGAGAGCTCTCTTCACGAGAGACAGGGAACAATGACCTACTTCATCCTGAGGAATGTTCATCACCCCCCTCCTTCACCTCAACCCCCAATAATCCAGGCCCCCTCTCCCACGGACACCCCCCCTCCACCCCACAACTTTCTTAATCTGAACAAAATGAGAATTCCTTAGAGTCTCTAAAAAATGCTTCATCTACAGTCCTGCGTTCATGCAAGCATACACTTGACCCCTTTCACTTCTCTCTCTCCTTTCCTTCTCCTCTCTTCGTACCCCCCCCCAACCCCAGTTTCTCTGGTTCCCCTTTGCTTGGTCTTTGAAATGTAAAGTTCTCTTGCTCTCACAAGGGGAGTCACTAAATGCTCCCTGCCACCAGCACGCACACAAACGCACACGCACCAACAGTGCCCCAAGAAGTGCTGTCACTTCCACTTCAGACTGACACACTAAAAAGAAAAAATGAGGTAGGGGAGGGGTGAGGGCGGCTTGGGCTGGGTTAAGTTGAGGGCTTTTTTAACTCCAAATTCCCACTGTGTCACCAAGGATACCGGAAACACTGCAGCCCCTTCATTTACCTCCCCTCCAACACACACACATACAGACACACACAAAGCCGGGCGAGAGGGCACCGAGTTCCACGCTCCATTGACAGAGATTAAAACAAAAGGTCCACCCCCACCCCTGGAATGTCATAGTAGCCACAAGTTTAAAGTCAGTGAAAGGAGACAGAGGAGGTGAGGAGGAGGAGGTAACGGCAAGAAGGACAGCTCTAAACTTTTCTACTTCCTCTACACTTTATTAAGAGTGGTAACGCCTGTATACTGAACAGATAAGCCCTGTAATGAGTTTGGACAAGCCCACTGGTTAGAAAGAGCGGACTGTGAAGGGTGTGTGTGAGCAGTGGCAGCAGCAGCAGTTGTGGTCGTGGTGGTGGGCTTCATGGAAGCTCTCTGGCCCAGAGCTGAGACTCTGTAGTATGAGCAGCATTACACAGGCATCTTGCATTGTCATTAAAAACAGTTTATGACACGCAGCCGTCTGCCAACAGGCCGAGGAGCTGAACACTCCCTGAGGATTTTTTCCATTAAAAAATGCGCCTGTCGCTCAGCCAATGGTCTGAGAGAATCTGGGTGAGAGGTTACATGGTACTGGGAGAGAGACAGTGTGTAATCTGCAGTGAAACGTAGAACAGCAACAACTACCGTCTCTCACTTTCTCTGTATCTATCTTTTCCTCCCTTCCCTCATTCCCACACCATTTCCACATGTTGCAGAGAGGGCCCTAAATTATGAGCAATATAAGGCCCAATCCATCACACAAACAGAGGAGCTGACTGATCTCCTCCCGCTACTCCCTCCCACTTCCTCCTCCAAGGAGCTCCCCCCGTCTCCCCTGTACCCCCACCCTTGTCCCCACAAACTCTGCTCCTCCCAATCCCAGACCAGGCAGTAATTGCATCCTATTTGTGACAATTAGTCCCTGCACTTCTCCCTTTTTAACGGGATGGGATTCTGTCCCTCCTGCTGTTGAATTTCGGCGCTTCGGATGATGTCTCTTGTTTTGTGTGTGGAGGCAAGGGGCCTTAATCCAAGTGCTTAAATCCCAGACATAGGCTTGCTCTGCTGGACAGGGTCAATGCAGCAGGACAGACAGACAGAGGCCAGGACAAACACACAGTGAGGAGACACAGAGAGGAGAAAACTATTTCTGGCTCTGGTCTTAATTGGCCATGACTCCTAGCTCCAGGCGCATGATGAGAGCCTGCCTAATCACATACACCACTTCCTGAGTTTGCTAGTATGTGAGTGAGTGCATGTTATTGGCTCTGTAGTCTCTTTATCTGCCCTTGTAACTGATTTTATTCACATACAAATCCCACTAAGGACAAGTTAGCTGATGCCATCACAGTGACCATCTTATACAGAAAAACACAATGATAAGCACTTCCTGTGTTGGTTTCATTGAAGGGATGTGCTTACTCTTGAGTGTCTCAATGTAAAAACACTAAAGAATAGGATGGCAACCTGAGCCTGTCACCGTATCCAGTGAGAGAGGAGGTCTAATGGCCTTAGTGAAAAAAAGGCACAGCAGGCCATTGTAAAGAGATCCCACCTCTAACAGTTCAGAGACAGCAACAAGCAGTCTGCAGTGATGAAGGGGGAGCACACATGGTAGAGGAAATTGAGCGAGTTTCACAGTAAGCATGAGAGCTGCCCCCTGTTGGCCAACTTGATTATCTTGTTTGGGCTTTTCTTATTCCTGTACAGCCTCTTTCACATAAAATTAGCAGGTTTACCCAAGACGTTTAAACCCATGTGAAGCCGATAAACAAAAGGTGATTAACACCATTCACATTGCCAGTAGTGTTATTTTTATCCCTGCGTCACCCCTGCCTTGTGTCACAGACGTGACGGAACCAAAATGAGTCGGAAGAAAAAAAAAAACCTAGCTATTAGTATTTTACATCTTTTACTTTGGTCCCTGTGGCTACATTTTTAATTTCATTAAATATCTTTTTTTAGGGTTCTACTGTATGAACCTACACTTAGGATTCCTATATGTTTTATGTTTATAAAAGTCTGCATATAATAAATGTATTATCAAATTATAATATAATGTGAATTATCAAATATAATACAGAAGGGAGGTTTTTTCTTTTAAATTTCCCATTGCATCAAATACTGCAACATTCCCCATAGAAAAACCATTTCATTGAGAAATCAGCAAAATGTTTAAAAAAAAATTCTTAGTTCATTTGTCAAATAATAGAATGTTTTGGGGATACTATAATTATATACTACACTCTAAATGTTACTTCAGGTAACCCCATGGTTCCCTTCTAGACTGTGCACCCTGCCATATTTTGATCCTTGTCCCACCAAACTGTCACAATGAAGAGATCTCTATTTTAGTTTTAGTTTTTTGATAGTGAAACTGAACAGTGAGGAGTTTTTAAGCAATATGATGGAAAGCAACAGTGGAGTTGTAGTTTAAAAAAAAAAAAAAAAAAAAAAGGCAGAAAATAAAGAACCTCTATTAAAGACGTTCAGAAACATGACCAACAGTGAGACAGAAGAGAGCGAGATGGAAAGGAAGGATCTGATGGGCAAAGATAATTCTTTGAGAGAGTGAGGCTTGGGATGGGGACAAAGGGCAAAAAGAGAGGAGAAAAAGAGGGGTGGATGGCTTGAGCAGCGACTGCATTCCGACACGTCACATTCCTGTTCACATCTGGCTGCAATACATTCGCTTCCTGTTACCGACTATCCCTCACTGGATTTCACAGACGCATAAGATCTGAAGGCCCCTGACCTGTGTCTACACGCATGTGCATGCATGTGTAGTGTACATACACAACCATCACACCTTGCATATAACTGTCCTTAAAAAAACAAAAGCACTCCAGTGCAAGTAGAATCTTTAAAGTTTTAACTGCTTTCTTGAGTTGGTCTAGTGCTGAAAGCTTCTCATCCTCTGCCCTTTGTCTTAGCAAACTTTCTAACAGAGCTGTGGTGGTGGTGGCATGGTTGGTTTGGGTTATTTAAAACCACCCTACTTCCTTGGTGACTCAGCAGTGTTTCAAGTTCCCATGCACTCCCAACCTCAACAAGAGAAACCCGATCCCAATATTTACAGGCACGCGCACGCACACGCACACGCACACGCACACGCACACGCACACGCACACGCACACGCACACGCACACGCACACGCACACGCACACGCACACACACACACACACACACACACACACACACACACACACACACACACACACACACACAGAGGAACAGGAAGTACAGAGAAGACTAAATCTGATGATGTGTGTGGTCCGTCTGGAAGTGTGCACATCTCTCTGGAGAGAAGTGAAGCAGGCTGTTGTTGTTGGGGACCAGGCAACGAGGGGGGACGATGAGGCAGGGAGCTGAGACACTGAGAGACAGGTGGACAGGCCAACAGACACAGACTGACTGTCTCCACTCCAGGCAGTGCAATGGCAGGTGGGAGCGTCCGTCAAAAATCATGCAGCACAAGTGCCAATGTGAAGACCCTATGGCCACTAGCACAGTAAAGTCTGAAAAGTGACTGTGTGGGTTGTATGTGTGGGTTTGTTTGCTTACTATCAAAATGGTCATGTTTCTGTTTGAAGGTGGATTGTAGGCTGGTGCTTAGCCTGGAGACGGGAGCTTTCATCTCCGAATGGCTCTGCTGGCTCAGCTTCTCCTCCATCTCCACTGTGCAGCAGGAGAAGCCCTGTGGACACACTTTCAGTGGGGCTCCTGGAGAAGATGAGGACAACACACTGTTAAACATCTGCTACAGGAGTCTGTCATCATGAGTCACATCTCAAAGTACATTCAACATGCAATCTGTTATGTTAGGAGAAAAGATCATTTGTGAACACAATAGATACATCAGAACACAAATATGCTTGCCTGGTCCTGTAACTCATAACACTTAAAAGAAAGTGACTGCAAACATGGGTGCATTTAAAATGATTTGAACTGGACGAATGGCTAGTTTCAATGGATATTAAAACAAACGCATCGCTCACTAAAACAATTTTCTTAATTTCTTTGGAGTAAAACCATCTGTTAAGCAAGGAGCTCATCCTCTCACTAAATCAAATGCACCTTGGCTGTGAAAACCCCCTCAACTGCACTTCAGTGGATTAATTGCAACACTTAGCTCAGAGCAGTCTTTGGCTGGCCTCTTTATCCTGGCACTCTCTTGTCCTGATTGATAGTTTAGCTCTGTATCTTTCACTGGGTGCCGAGTGCTGACTGCCCTCTAAAACACAAACTTTAAAAGTAGAGGATTAGCTCTTCAGTCAGTTTGCAGGTAAGATGGCCGACTTAAGCCATGAGCATTCAGGCGAATAAACCTCCAAAAGCCTTTTGAGGTCAGCCTTACTTTGCGACCTTATAGAGCAGAGCATTTCAACCACAATAATTTGTTTTAAAGGGTCTAAAAGTTGGATGGCACACAGGAGAACATAGATCTCTTATTGTCCCTTGACCTTTCTGAAAGTCATGTGATGCCTTGAACGTGTGTAAACAGTTAACACGTGGAAATGCAAGCTGTTGATAAGTTTTCAAATTGATTGGCATTAGCAGAGGTATGAAGTGAACCAAACACCATCAATAAAACAACTCCTGTCAAATTTGTGAAGCGAGTTCCCATTAAAAGGAGGGCGAGAAGTAGACGAATGCAAAGTTGCAGCTGCAATAATGTTTTGTTTTAAAAGTAGCTCCTGGAATTTGGGGGAACACAGAAATCCTTTCACTGCATTCAGGTACCAACGGCCTGTTTGGTTTTCCCCACTCACTGACTCGAGTGCAAGTTACTGCAACACGAGCGTCTTTGTATGTCTGGACCGGGGGCCTGAAATTATCTGTAATATTTGACTGCATTTATTGAAGGACACTCATTATTATTGAAAGCAGATCACATGTTACGGCCTCCATCTTTCATTTGGTATGTGTATGAAAGTGCTATACACATTACCATGCATTAACAGCATCTGTATTTTATTGAAAGCTCTAGGAGGCATGAAAAAGGTGTAAAGTGGGTAAAGCTGCATCAGTAATCCTCAGCTATTAATTCCTTCCCTGGTATTTTGTTTGATTTTTCATCACCCTTCTTGGAGGTGTGGTGAGAGCATTTGGCAGATTGATACAAATTGTGCAGTTTATGTATATGTATATATATACATATATATTTATACACATAAATACACACACACACGGGTTAAAAAATTAACTTGCAGCGATACAATTATCAACAGTGCACCAGAGGGAGAGATGCACCCTGGCGCCATAAACTGGACCCCTCTGTCTGGGATCGAGTCCAAATATCCCTCAAGTCACTCCTTTTCTCACAGTCCTCCTCTCCCCCCGTCCAACCGATCCCCTTCTCAGCACATACACACAGACACGCTCACACATACCCAGAAACAGTTGGCAGCCCCAACCTAAACATATTCACACATCACATCACTGCTCAACACATGGCTCTTTGTACCAGCATGATTGGAGGTACAGGGAGCAGCGCACATGCGCAGGCACACTCACGCTCACACGGGCTGAACTTTTAGGTGAAAAAGCCATCTAGTCTCTCCTCCAACAAGGCCCCCTGTTTGCCTACAGCAGAGGCGCACAATTAAAACAGCTATATCCATATGGAAAATAGCCCTGGTTACCAAAGTACACAAATACAAGCGAGATGGTAAATATTTCACAGGAATGTCAGTACAAATGCCACATTGTTAGCTCAAAGGATTAAGTCTCCGAAAACTAAAGATTCTTACCTAATGCACACTTTGTGAAAACATTTTGGCAGCCAATGACTAAAACCGCTGGGAGAAAAATAGCACACTTGGAGCAAAAGAGAATAAGCAGCTAACGAGACCAGTTGGATCCTATCAAGATCAACATCATGCCCGAGTGTGTGTGACATGTTTAAGCCTCACTGTTTTAAAATAAGCTATGTCAGTTGATGCATCAGTCATCTCTCTACCATGACTGGTCTTTATGTCATGAGGGAACTGGCTCTCTGTTGTCCCACCGAGTTCTTCTTAGGAAGCCTCTCTCAGTCCTTAAGCTTCCAAAGTACTTACAAAATGTAGTTAAACAGAGAGAGAACATTGATGAAGTGTCACTAGGACAAGAAAAAACACCATTTATGGTACACAAAACAAGAGAGCAGCATCTTGTAAACAAGCATGTTACTGTGTGTCATGGTATTTATCAGTTTGCTGCTTCTTCTTCGACTTGCCTTTGTTTGGGGACCACCATCCCCTTTAAATGGCTCATAAAATAAGTCACTTCCCTTTGACATTGTCCTGCCTCTCAAACTCTGTTCTCAGAGGAAGGATGGTGGGGGAGGTGAAAATGCCTCACAGACAAAAACCAGATTAGACATCTCACCACCCCCTCTGCCTGCCATCATGTGCCCCTGAACCAGACGGACCTCAGGGTGCCCCCCACCCGCCCACCCAGCTTCGCCTCCACTGCCACCACCCTGCAGGCCTAACCAGTGAGGTCAAGGGTTAACAGCCACTCCTCTGAGAAAGGTCCTGTCCTCTGACCCCCCCTGTCCACCAGCCAGCACATCCACCACACACAGTAAATGACCCCCCACACCCCAATCACTTCAATAACAACATCACCAACAAAAATACAAAAAAAATCCCATACACCTATATTCAGGCAGTTGAAAGACTCAAAAGCCACAGACACATGGGAAATATGTAAATATTAAACATTACGGTTACATTTTATCCAATCTTAATTCATTAAGGTCCCGCAATGATTTTTGTATACTCCTGAACCTAGGACGTCACTAAAACTGCAAAGAGGGCCATAAAGGAAGCCATGGGGTACACGATGCCATGAACCATTCACCAACGTCTGTCACTAATGTGTTGTGCCTGGTGTTCTGCAACTGAACCAAACCTGGGTTCGCACACTACTATCAACATATCTAAATTATTACATGTTTAACTGTATGGAGCTCAGTTTTTATGTACATACTATTTAAATCCCAGAGGAATCATTGTAATGCGAGATGGCAGACACTGGAATTTCTAAACATGAAAAACATGTAAAAAATAGTCTAGGTCACTCTGTTTAATCTTCGTCCAAGCTATAAAACCTAACTCCAAACATTCTCACTTGAGTAAAATATGTGAAACAATGCTAAAATATAAAGGTTGACTATTTATTGGCATACAGTATGGTTCTCCTTGTTGTAACACGTAAAGAAGTGTGCTGCCAGTCTACTGGGTATTTTTTTTTTTACACAGACTGTTGTAAATTTGCATGCCCTGCAGCCATAACATTCTCCTCCTGCTCCTCACCTCTGCCTAGGGTGTAATTATCCTGGGGGGTTAAGGGATTGGTGCCATTTGTTGGGTAACTTTTCTGTTCAGCTCTACATCCCGTCATGCACAATCACATGAGCTGAACCTATGGTCTTCTGAGGAGGCCACAACGTTTCTTTTTAAGGTGTGAATATTTTTTCTAATCGAAATGTTTGTGACTGCAGGCGTAATAATTTGTGGACTGCTTCCAAGAGGCAAAGGACATACGCATGTGGTGATGCCACGGCTGAAACAAGATAAAAAGAAGGCAAAGAGCAGCACATTTCACTTTAAAAATCATAGCAATTTCTAGATCATTCCCTTCAAATTCCTTCTTGTTGGAGCATGTTGTCAAACCACTACTTTGAGTGCCTTCCTTTCATAAAGTGTAAAGAGTCTTGAGTTGAGGTCTATGTATGAAAAAAAATATTCTTTGAAAGCAACAGTCTCATAATGCTTTGCTTTTGTCAGCCTTCACCAATAATATTGTAACCATGCCATTTTTTGCACAAATCTGTCATTTTGAAAGTAAACCTACACACATCCATTCAAGATGATGGATTAAATGTTTTTTTTAGGTAGGGCTGCGACAATTAGTCGACGTTGATTATTAAAATGTATGAATTTTAATGTCGACGCTAAACACCGGATCTGGCAAACCATGTTCAATAGCTACGATACACTACAGGAAGTGCTGGGTGTAGTAGGCCCAGTTTATCTACTGTGCACTACAACTGCTGATTTCCCTTAAACCAACTGCTGTCATGGCATTTTCTAAAAGTAGGAGCCAAAAATGTTGTCCTGCCTGTTGCGTAAAGTGACAGTGAAATGCCAAAGTGGAAGTTTCTCACATGACGGACATCAACATACATGTTTCTCCCGAAAATACTGGCTTATTATAATAATAATAATAATAATAATAATAATAATAATAATAAGAATAAGGAGGGCTTGTCAGAGGTATATCGCACTGCTGCAGGGAGCTAGAATAAAAAGTCACCAAAAGTAGTTAATGAGAGCGACGGTGCTTAGATGGGAAGCTAGCAAGCCTTTATAACACACAAATATATTAAGTGGATATAAATGAGGTTCATAAGTCACTCTGTGATCCTTGTCCACGGTCTATGGTCTTAAATAACGAACGCATGTCCTTCCTTCTCTCCTCATATTTACTTCAATAGAAGTAATAAGAAAAATATTCAGAGCTGTCTCTGATGACTTACACATTGGAAAAATGACAGGACTTCTGTGCATTTATAAATCCTCGGCTCTCAGTACGATTAGTCCATAGCAACATTCTCATTAAAGCTGTCTTCTCTACACTAGTAACGTTATTTTTGTTTGTGTTAATAACGTTACTAGTGTTTACACTAAACAGAAATAATCATGACTGACTGTGCATGGTTTAGCAGGAAAATCTCACATTTGACACTCGTCTGATGACATAAAAAACACTGGTATCCCACTATAATATTATACCTCATATTTTCACAGTCCAAAAGAAACCTCAAGCATTTACAGTATGGTATTTTTTTCCTCATATTACCAGAAATCACTTAACTAAGCAGGCTGAGTAAGCACTCCATCTTATTTACAACCTGGAGGAGTAACTTTTGGGAAAGGGAATGTTACAAACATCTACACATTCACCTCAGACTACTGCTGCTCAGTGCAGCCACAGACTCCTGCTTCAGGGCATCATGCCAGTAGTAATTTAGGTGAAGGGAAAGTGTGTCTTGTTCACTTTCCCTATCCAGATTTTCCTAGCTCATCTTTGATGACTTAGACCAGAGACATCCCAGACAACATAACATTACTCTACTGCTGCCATAAGTGCATAGAAATAGCACTACTTAAGGACAGACACATTTAAAAACTTTGACAACAGAAACACACTGTTCTGGCAAATCAAGCAACATGATTAAAAGTTATAGATGAAGTTTACATTTTAATGCATATACCACTGTCACTTTAAAAATGTAAAACAATTTGAATTCAAGTGATTAAAGCCAAGATAAATGATAAATACCCTTTCATACTTTAAACTCATTTGACACTTCAGTATCCTGCGAACATGGGTGTACTCTTAGCTATGGATGACTCACCGCAAAAGGGGAAAATATTCAACAAGATTATGCTGTAAGCGGAAACCATTATTAAAGGCTCTGCAGTTCATATGGAGATAATCAGGGCAGAACGCTACTTCCACCTACTCTGTTTCTACACTTTAGACTCTTACAAAAATAGAGTAATGACAAGTTTATAGCAGTTTTGGCCAAACCAATCATGCATTTCAACTCGCAGTTCATAAGGAAAGTCCACAAGACTGAAATATGCTGGCAGGGTCTGAACAAGACTGAAGTGTTTAAAATAAAGTGTTGGTAGCAGTGCCAAAGCCTGTCTGTTGCTTTGCTCTAATGCTCTAAGAGTTTCACTTGACTGTTGCACGAAAAGCAAAAATGCACAAATGATGAGGGACAAACTGTATAGCTAAAGTTGTTAAGGCAACTGATTTGGTGTATATTAGGTTTGGTGTACAGACTTGACAGACAACATTCACTACTGGGGACCTATACAGAAAAGCCCGGGTAATGAACATTACTTTTCAGCATCAGTGTAATGTTAATGTCGGCTGAGCTCAAGAGGATCCCAGTGTTTGCACAGATAAATAACACTCCTCTAAAAAACACCAGGTGCTACAATAACCTGGACATTAAGAGGGACGTTCCACTACGCACTCTGTATGCAAACAGTCTTTAGTGTGTGGCTCTGTAACTCAGACATTACGCTACTCTCATAACCAGCCAATAGTCTGTAAAGGATGTTATTGATGAGGGCAATGGCTTTTAACATTCAAAGTTAAGCAGTAAAATATTTTATGGGAATCGTAACTGAAACATTTGCAGTGGACCTGTCACATTATGTCATTGTGCTACTATTTGAATTGATAGGGCATAAAGCATACATGATATATTTGTACTTTTTTTTTTATCAGTGTGATGACAATTTTGCAAATTGGATTTGAAGCTGTAACTAATCTTTTTATTTGTTCCATTTCTGCAACAAAAGAACAGACCCCCATATGGATCACCATAACTGCAATCACGTTTTTCAATTTGTGCTGTGCTAAACTATGTTTTGTTGTACTGTGTAAAGTTAAAAATAAATAACAGTTTTTTATTGCATGCAAATCCATTTTAAATGTGACATTAACATGCGTTAAAGTACATAATATCGTCAGTTGATCACAACGCAGCCCCGACACTAATCTCGATTTGCATTGAGTGTAGTAGAATAATGAGAAAAGAACAATTACACAGACCAAGTGCAACCACCACAAATAAGCAGCTCTATGACTGGAAGGAAGCCACCCCGTAGCTGTGAACTTGGGAAACACCAGCTCTAAGTGTGACATGACAGATTTACTCCATTTAGAACAATGCTCACCATCCATTTATGAGGCAGGAAGTTTTGGTTTAGGAAAGCAGTCTCTGGAGGGATTATTTTTAGCTGCACAGGCAGACACAGGGATTTGGATAATGGATAATGTGAAAAATGGCATTGCCTTCAATGAATCAGGAACAAAATCTATTCTAACACAACCATCAAAACACCAAACAGCCAAGACTTTCTTGAAAAATGCCATGACCACCACAAGAAACAAAGTCACATGCACTGCTGCATGAGGCACAGCAGAATGCATCACAATCTGAATGTACACAGGAGATGTGTCACAGAAGACCTGAAGGCACAGCCTCTGTATCATGCACTGTAGACGATATTAGATGATGAATGATTAAAATGTTTCTCCAGTTTGCCTTTACAGAGAAATCGTTTTCATTGAAGGGATTGGCCGTGGAACAGTTGTTAGCAAGGTTTGGCTACAGGTGTTCTATCTAAATCTCCTATAGTCTAACATGCCGATGTGTTCCTGAGCAAACGGGTCGACCCAAAACAGCTCCTGGTGGCTGTGCTGGCAGTGTGCAAATGGGCTGAATGATAAATAATAGTAATAAGTGCTGCATGGAAATCTACTATATGAATGTGTGTGAATGGGTGAATGGCAAAAACTGTAGTGTAAAGCATTTTGAGAGGCTATATAAACACCATTTAACAAAATGGTTCTGTGTGCAGTTCTTTAACTCATACATGTATCCAAAACAAAACACTGGCCACTAATTATTTGCACCCAGAATGAGTGGTTTTATTTACATGCTTATTACAAAAAGTGCTGTCAGTCAACCTTCCACACTCACTTGTAGTTCATGATAAACTGCATATCCCTGTTTGTACACTATATCCAGTAGCCAATACCTTGACAGGACACACCTGGAGTTCGTTCCTTCAAGCATAAGGCTGAAAACAAAGACGAGCTAATGTATATAAAGAACTTAAGATCTGAAATATGGAACTGATTTGGCTTCACAAAAGATAACAACACAGTTATATGCAAGAGTTCAAAAAAGTTTGCATGTCTGATGGGAACACAACAAACACATTAACCACCTCAAGACTGAGTGCAGCAGTCACAGATGCAGTGACATTTTGAAAATATACTATTCTTAAATGTACTTAGTCTAACACATTGCACACACCAAGATCCACAAAGCAGACCCCTCTGGAGTCCATTTCTGATTACTAACCCAGTCGGAGCCTGTGGCCAATTAAAACTCTCCATTTGTGAACATTCCAAAACGCTGTCATCCATGAACATTTACCCAGAAGCCCCTGGAGAGATTCAACAACATTGCCCCGGCCTCTGACTCGGTCCGCTTCCCTCTCTTGTCCCAGCCCTGCATCTCCGGCTTTGTCTCCCCACACAAAAGCTCCCTGCCTACACCACTTCTCAGGTCACTGCTTTGTCAGGGTTTCAACTTGCTCCTGCACATCAAGTCACAAACCAAATTCCGACTGCTGTACAATTTACGTTAACTCGTGTTCAAAATAATCTGAAGGACTGAGATTGACTCTTTGACGTCTGCATGCAAAGCCTGATGCAAGTACAAGGTGTTATTGATTAAAAGCTTATACGATGTTAAAAATGTTAAAAAACTTCAAAACCTGAAGACTTACTATTCTTGATCATTTGGAATTTTGAGAATCCCCTCAGAGATAATTTATGTAAGGTCTGATCTGTTAAGTCCAGGGTGTGATTGGCAAATGATGGAAAACAGGAAAGTATACAGTGCACCTACCATCACCTAGATTTAATTAATTTTTTTGTCAAATGGAGCAAAGAAACCAGACAATATTCACAGTCAAGAAGCTAAAAAAAAACCGCACTAAATGACACTCAAGGAGCTAACGGAGCTAACTGATAAACGGTGCCTGGACTCCGGTGCAGTGGCACAAAAAACTAATTTCAAAAATTGGGAGGCACATAAACATGACGTTATGTGTGTCTTTTTCCCGGTCAGTCGTCATGGAAACTCGTCATGCGTTACAACGCCGTTAACGTGCCCAGCACTAAAAACCTGCACAAGAGTTGCCTTTAACTGGGGAAGCTGGAGGCCATGAGCCAGTTTGCTTTAGGAAGAGACTGAATTTGGGCCAAATTCATAGTGAGCTCTGGGCAACATTTTTGCATTTATGTTTGATATCCTTCTGGTAATTAAATCAACCACTGGTGATTGGTCTGCCAGACGTTCAGACATTCAATGTAGTGGCAAGCCCCAACATTATGCCACTTGGTTTAAACTTCAGTGCCTGTGTCAGCTTGGTATAGCATTAATCCATAAAATTTAAAATAACATTTAAACGTATATCAATAAACTTTCCTTCCATCTGCCACTCTGCTGGGACCCTTTACATAACAACTGCTCCATCTACCAGAGGGAGTTTGGGGCAATGATTTACATTAACAGTTCATCATTCTCTCTAAAGGTTATGTGCCTTTTGATGAGCCGCTGTGTTGCAGTGTTTTATCGGGTGCTTTTATACACATACCACCTTTATGCTTGAGCAAGGTGCGTGTGCGGTCAGGAAATTTGGAGTGAAAGAGAGCACGATTGTGTTATGTTTTAAGATTTGCAGAGACAGGCAGAGGGTTTTCAGACAAAGACTGGACAAGTTACAGCACACCATGTTTATCATAAGGGAAGAAGAGATGGGAAGGGGAAAAAAAAGATACAAAAGACCTTTTTGGCTTTTCCTTCCACACCAGCCCTCCATCTTTCCACTGACTCATGGCACACAAATGAAAACAGACTTTAAAAGGAGAAAATGAAAAACACTCTTTACTTAAAGGCCAAGTGCTTTACCACGGGACACTGCGCAAACACTGGTGTGCCGTCAGAGAAATGGACTACTGTTTAGCAATAGGTCCTATGAAGTTCTTCACACACAGATAACCTGTATACTTTGAAGGATCAACACTGTGGCAATCCTGTGTTTGTTAATCTTTTATTTTTATATATTAGAGCTGAATAATAGAGTTTTCAAATGCAGTTTAAAAGAATACAACTCTAATTGCAAAGGCTGCAGTTGAATTCTTCTGTGTATTGTCCACAAATAAAAATAGAACTCATACTTGTAAAACAATATTCAGTACTCCATCCATTTTCTACCACTTTATCCTCCACAGGATGGTCACAGGGGGTGCTGTGCCAATCCCAGCTGACATACGGCGACAGGTGGGGTGCACCATATACAGTTCGCCAGTCCATCGCAGGGCCACATTCAGACAAACAACCATTCTCTCACACCTATGGTCAATTTACCTAATCCCCATATTGCATGTTTTTGGACTGTGGGAAGAATTTTCAGTTCTTATCCTTGCAATATAATGTAGAGAAGTTAATGTTTTGATGGTTTTGTGTGGTAAATTTCATATTGCAAATTAAACTACATTCTCAGTCAGAAAACTTTGTTGATTTGAGTAGTTAGTTGGTTACAGTAGCTATTCTCAGTTGTCCTTTCTCACAGCTCTTGTCTAATGTGACCAACACTGACAGCAGATAAGCATGCGACAACCCATGTTATCAGAATACTGAAGAAGTCAAACATCGAGATTAACTTCAAATTAGGTAAAGAGATCTGACAATCTGACACCCGTTGCATCCATGAAATACTGAAAGCCAACATTCACTCGAAATGCTCGCTGAAGCTTTGAAGCCCCAAAACAGCTCCTCAACACCAGACTATCCAAGGAGAACTTGATTCATGGTTATCATGAGCAAGTTCCACATAACAGACTATCACGTCTCTCCCTCCGACGCCACAATAAAAGAATTCAAAAAATCCTGCTTTGTTGAAACATATGAGATCTTTTTAGAAGGCACACAAACAATGCATTGCGTCGGTGCCAGTAAAAGCCAATGAGCCCCTCCTTAGGACAGGGAGCTCCAACAATGTTTATATCAGCCTCTCAAAAGCAGCTGAACTCCACCAGATGTTGAGGCAGGACGGGGCCCGACAAAGCCCCCCAGGCAGAATGAGGTCAGGTACAAGATCAGGTTTCTGGAAGCTGAAAGCTGTAAAAGGGCAACAAAGATTCTGATATACCTGTTGGGCCTTACGAAACTGGACACCAGCAAAGGCGGTGGGAAGGGAACCCCTCATAGCTGACCATCACAGGCACCGTAAAGTCTAAAACTAGCGGTACAAAGGTTTAATGGGCCTCAGTCATAGATGGTTCAGTCCCTTCAAAATGGGATACTGAATGTTCATCACAGCCACTTCTCATTATGATGATATAAGATGTTTCAAGCCTTGATGCTCTGACTTGCATTGCCATATAACGACTAAATGTTGCCTCTACCAGTAGAAACCACCTTCAGAACACTGCCCAAATACTTTGCAGCTTTGGAGCCATCATTTTGAAAAGTATTTAATCCTTTGATGATTTTTCTCCCTTCCTTATCGGCCACTAGCCAGCGGGATGTCTGGCATTGTTTTCATCATGTTTTAAATTTGGATTTTGAAGACCTGCTTTTAACACATGGCATCAACACGTCAGTCAAATTCACAATGCTGTGTGAAGCAGCCAAGGAACCGCCTACTTCTTCTCTGTTCAAGAGAATGAAGGACTTTCCAAAAGCAAAAATGGAAAAACCTTGGGTTTTGATCCTAAACAGTATAATTTATATGAAAATAAATCCAAGAGTATGCAGCACACGGAGGGATTAGAAAAATATTAGGAAACCTATAATGCCGACTACAGTTGGGAAAAGTGAGCTAGGTGTGAGTGACTGCCTCATCAGTGCAAGTCTTGATGTAGGCCTTGGGATTAATTAGCAGGGATTACAGGCTGTCTGGCCTGCACCCAGCACTGGAGTCGGAGCCCAAACACTCAGTCAAGTCCCTGTCTTCACTCACTCACTGTTCCCCCAAACCACATCAGCCTCTCCAGAGTCACACAAAATGATGATCATTACTATCAACACAGACATCAAACCAACTGCAGATTCATTGGAAATCAATTAAACTAGGCTGAGTTACAAGTAAATCATAACCACACTCTCCCATTGGCAGCAAGGGACCGAGATGGCTTCGGCAAATAAAGTGGGGTGACAGGGAGGGGGGGTTGAAGGTATACCCCACCCCTGCAGTTTGGGATCAGAGCCCACAGCCATTCGCCACACTCCTCACAGCTGGCCGGGTGACACCAATGGTGAGGTGATCAACACAAAGGAGAAGCACAGCAGATCGAATATCAGAGAGACAAAAACATTACACCACCAACAACCGGTTGCACAAACGGACTTCAGCAGCCAGAACAATTGGACGATAAAGGCGAATGTGGTTGTAAAATGTTCAATTTGGTACCAAGACAATTAAATATGTTTTTTTCAGTTTTCTAAACAAGCATATTTACTTTATATGAGGCCTTTAAAAGTTGCCTCACAATGAACTGTATATTTTCATTTCGTAGAAATACAAATTGGTGCCTCCAAACAGTTATTGAAGCTTTAGGAAGATGTGTGTTAACAGAAAAAGGCATGGGATATTGAGAGTTTGCAGACTGAAGGCAGTAGGTCAAGAAAATACCACTTATGATGAGGAAAAGGTAGAAACAACTTTCAGATAAGAAAGAAAGAAAGAAAGAATCAAATCCTCCCAGAAGGGCTGTTTAAGAGCAAGCCGAGGAGAAAGAAATGAAGTGATATGTCAGACAGAATGGCGCAGACACTTTAACAGCATGTGACATGATACATTAAAGTAGACGTAGGGGGGAAAAAATATCAAAAAATCATAAATTCTTTGATTCAAACTGTGACCACACCTTGGTATAAAACCTGTGTATTCCTAATTATTGTATTGTGTTTGACAGATGTATACTTATAGGAGTTATAAGGAAGAACAGGCTGCATGTATGGCCTTTATGTGAAGATGAGTCACAGTGCATGCATGCATGTTACCTCACCAGATTCCCTAAGCCTGTGTCACACATACACACACAAAGTCGTTCTCTGGCTCCCTGCCTGGCCCGTCGCTTCTCTTGGATATTCTGTTAAACATGTAATCGTACAAAACTCTTTTTGTGTCAGTCAAATCCCTCTCTCTTTCTCTATATGCCACAGTCAGTCCCTCCAGCTCGCTTTGTTGCCATGTGTTCCCAGGTCTGGGGTTCCCTGCATGTGGGTCTTGGTGGTCCAATGTGGAATGTGGTAAGGAGGAGGGGGGGAGGCCAGCCAACCTAAAAGGGGGTGCCCGATTGTTCCCACACACAGCATCCACCCCCCGCTGATCTGTCGCTCACTTGGCCATTTGGGGGAGTGGGCCAAAGCAGAGGATGCAGAGTGATGGAAATACGAATGCTTAGTCCGTCCACACACACACACACACACAGCATTTGAATTTATGCTACACTCGTAGCATACTAAACAAGTGTAAGAGGGAAACTTAACATTCCACAGTTGAAGAAGGTGCTGCACAAGCCACAAATTAAAAAACACTTCCTGGGTTCCCGTGACAACTAAATCAGGTGTTTTTTTTTTTTTTTAATACGTCCATGCAGAGCCCTCGTTTTTCATTCTTAGAGTTGGACCAATTCATAACTTGCGATCGCTAACAAAGGCGTAAGTGACGCTGTGAGAAAGCCTCAACACAGCTGCTTTGCTGTGATCATAGGAAGCAGATAAGAGGCAAGATATCACAGAACCGGCAGGCAAATGTAGGCACCCACTGTCCCTCCCTCCACTGACCCCATCTGGATGCTGGTATATAAGCAGCTTGGTTAGCCTGGGTTCACAAGACCTAAACCTCATGACACCTTAACTCGATTATCCTGGAGGCTCACCAACAGTTTCGGGGGACATGTCGCATAAACAGGACAGAGAGCAACAGGAACCATCACATTATCACCATTTTAACTGGTCTCCAAGCAGCTCCAGTGCTTTGTTCAGTGTGTCAATAGTATACTGGAAAAAATAGAAGCCATAAGATTTGGAAGTGAAAATCTACGTTTAATTTATTATTACCCTTATTATCATGGAGTGGAAGGAATTTGTTTGTGATAAAGAACTGCATTGCATACTAATAACAGGTATGCACATAGCTGCAGCTGAAATGATAAGGCTTGAGTATCTGCATAGTATATAAAGAGTAGTATAAAAACTTGCACACATTGCAAGCAACAAAAAGAACACTGCACATCGCTCAACGGTGCAGAAAAAAGGAGTTATTTATTGTGAGAAAATGTGTGTAAAGAAAATGTCAACACTATACTGTACTTGGTGTAGGTATTCCTCTCCTTTTCTTTATGCCGGATGATACAAGGTACTACTTACATAAATAATTAATTTACAGTACTAATTTTAATTAACTTTTCAATAAAAACTAAACGACCTGAAAACAAACTGACGACTTAAAAAAATGATATTTAGAAGTACATGCATGTTGCTTAAAAGTTTTCTCAGATCTATGAGTGTGTGGGTGCATGACACCAGTAAAGACATGCATGCTTTCCAGTCAGTATGTTTCCATGCACAGTTGAGACAAGCTATGGTTGTAGCACCTTACATATTGACTGTCCTTGTCCCACAATACAACCACTAGTGTGGAATGGATTAATTGTCTGAATTGTGTCCACCTCTGCTATATTAGGTGGCCATATTAGCCTTTTCAGCTTGTTAGTATTAAGTGGTTTCTGATTTAGCTTGCAGTTAATTCTTAGCAGGCCGAGCACTCTTCAAACTTCTTACCATGCATAAACATCCAAAACTACTAAATTCTTAATAAAAAAAAAATGCACCAGCCTAAATTTCACCATATTGGTTGTTGCTGTCGTCTTATTCATCTTTGTATCAGCTTAAATGTATTTGCAGGTGTTAGCCAGGGATTAGACCTGTGGCACATGGTCCAATGTGCCGAGGCCAGCTTGGGTTCGACTCTGGTCTGACTGAAGGTATAGATGCAGTCATAGTTTAATCCCAACCGGATTTTGTGGGTGTGCTCGTCCAACTTTGATAAATGTTATTTAGTACAATTTCAGTCAGATTAACATGTATTTTAAAAACCCAGTATTAGTCGAACACGCACCATCATTTTTTCTAACACCATGTAAACATACTGAGAGATATTTAGAGAGGTTTTGGATTACTGATGCTACAGACTGCAACAGCTGGATAAAGATCACATCAATAATGCTACAAATTATTAAACCTCACAACTTCTCTGAGTGTACACCAGTTTCTCGGATTACTGGAAGTTAGTCTCCATTACAAAGCATTAAGCAGCACAAAACAAAGCGAGTCATTTTAATTTTATGGGATTGACCTTGAGAGGCAAGTAAGACACTTGGTTAGTAGTTTATTAGTTAATTATTACACGTGTTAAAACACCAGGCCAGGGTCCTGCATAGCAAAGCCATTCAAATATTGGTCTTTGAGCTTTAAAAGCTCCCTTAAACTGTGCTATGCCCCAGTTCCCTGCTCTTATCTTATCTGCTGAATGTCACTGCAATAACACAACCTGTTATTTCCCAAACCATAACGATGCAGGGCATGCATCCACCAGCTAAGAGGGAAGAAGCCCTCACAATGTGAGAGAGCAGAATGTCTGGAGCATACGGAGAAGCCACAGCACTGAGGTCATGCACGCTTTGAGTTTCAGTCATAATGCACTAAACTGATTATGAGGGAGGGACGTTCCTCATGCAGAAGGGAGGGAAAACGACCCTCTTCTTTTTGATCTTTGCCAATGTCCATGCCTGATTCATGACGTCAAGCGTGACTGTCAGAGTAAACCAAAACAGATTTTGCTTGAAAATGCACCAAATGGGAAGTGCAGCATCCAGTCGTGTATGTAGCCTTTGACATGCCAATCTGAGTAAATGGCTCTGCTCTCGGAATAAGCTTAAAGAGGTGGTCCATGTTGCAACTGTGCAGCAGCACTTAACAGATATAAGATCATCCATTCTAATACAACTCTTACATAACATTAACCCTACCTGTAATTAGCAAACTGCAAAACCACCATTTACATGTGGCATGGTTGCTTACAATGTTTAGCCGTCATCATAACGAATAATTTATTTCCCATTTAGGTGAGGTATTCAACCACAAGCTCTGAACAAATCAGACAAGAAACTCGGAAAAAGTCTTGAACAGCTTCCACGTGAGTGGTAAAAGATTGATACCATGGGATCAACAAGGAATTTACCGACTGAGCCTGCTGTTCCTCTGCATCACTCAATTCTGACTACACTCAGGCAATCGGGGATTTCATTTCAGTTTTACTGCATTAAGCATCTTTAATAAAACCGAACTCTGATTTCAGCTGAGCTTGTTGGAAATTTGACTGTTGCAAACATTATTATCTCTGTCCTGCCAACAATAAGACAATGTTCATGGTTAGAAGAGGCCATTTTAGCCCTACATGTCTCCGAAAGGACCAATCTAATTTAATGATGCATATATCAAAGAAGGTAACCATTTCAAAAACTACTTGTCAGGCAACTGTAATTTCAAATGATGTGTCAGCTGCCACACAGGCAAAATGTAAGTGGTCCATATTATGACTGCAAACTTTTTATGTGGAACAGCATTACTTCATAAAAAACTTTTGCATCATATACTAGGTATTTTTATTATATTTATACTTTACACTACTGCAGATGTTACATCTAAAAAGACACCCAATAGTTCAAACATAAATTGTTAAATGCTTATGCACCAAATTAATGGTCTAACCTTACAGAAACTCACACACTGTTATGGTTACGGACAGAATTAATGTTTGGAGTTTGACCTGCTGCAAAGAGCAGACACAAAGCTCTAACAAACATAACTGAAGTTCAGTCACACTGAACCTTTGGAACCATTTCTCTCCAGCAAAACCAAACATTACAAGAGCAAAGAACTATTGTATCTTCTTTCTGCAGACCCCCAACACTGTTCAATGACAGTAGACCCTGTTGCTTTCTATGGATCAATTATCTCAGTCTCCATTAATGACAAAAAATGGCTTATTGAGGTTGGGCGGTTTAAGGCTCAGACATACACCAGGATTCTATTGTAAGTAAAAGGCACGTGTGTGTGTGTGTGTGTGTGTGTGTGTGTGTGTGTGTGTACACAACACAAACCTGCACAATAAAACTGCCTTCATTCATTCCTTCTTTCAAAAACCAGAGAATCAAGACAATCAGATCTGACAAATGCAGACATGTTGGGCTGCACTCAATGACATTTAGCATCACAAAGACAGACAGACAGACAGAAAACAAAAGGACCTATAGACTTGTGTGAAATCCCGGGACGAAATAAGTTCTGTGCCTCTGTGATGGTTAGGTCCACCACAAATTCTAATGAGCTGTTGTGGCTCTAACATAAAAAGGATGGTCTGGATGTATACATTTGTCACCCTGCTCAGATGAAAAAAAAAAAAGACATGCCCAAAAACAAAACAGCTTTGGCTTGAAAAGATTATTTCTAAAAGAGGGGAAAACACTTAAATGCTTTTAATGTGTTAAAATACCTGACTTAAATGGCCATGAAATCAAAAAAGAGGGAATCAAGACACGTACATGTAGAAGTAACATGACAGTCACCATGTCTGGATGACACACGTCTACAGACAACAGACGTAGTTCTTAAGCCACTAAGAAACTGGACTGAAGTTATGGATTTGAATATATGTGTTTATTTTAACCACAATAAAAATGAGAAGGAAATTAGAGAAGGGAGGGATTTAAAGTATGCAGGACACAGTGGAATTTCAAACCCCAACCCCCGTCTCCTGCTCCCCTCAAGCCTCCAATGTAAAAGCCCCTCTACAGAAGTTTCCATTACTAGGGTTTAACTCATGATTAGCTTCATTTATATGCCTTCTCACCTCAGTTAAGGAAGCAGTTCTCATTTATTATCAAAAAGCATTCACTGATGCCTTCACTCCTGTTCCACAGAGAACTTTGAGTATGTGTGCCTCCACAAAAAAGTTAAAACCACAAAAAAAAAATCCCAAAACCCAGGCAGAGAGTGAAAGGGGGGAAGCATAAGTCTTGTTCACAATGCACGGCAATGTTTACTAAATCACTGCTGGCTGCCTGCACTTCACAGCCATCAGAGTCTCAACTAAGGAAGCCTAGAAATAAACACAGGCCTGGCTTCTTTCAGTGGGGAGCCCAGCTTGTGTGTTGATTATACCTCTTTATTGTTATGAATTACCTACAAGTATTTCCTAGCTGAAGACTATATTTACCAGCTGTGATAGTCAATGGCTGTCAGACACAGAGTAGCCTGAAGTGTTTTTCTCTAAATTTCTCCTTGCTTCCTTCCACACACTTATGTTGGTTGGTATTGGTGGTGTTTTATGGCAGTTGGTAACCATAATGTAGCACTACTGCCTCTTCACAGTGTATTGTAACTTTTAACACATGGAAACAGGCACTGTGCCTGTATGATAGATTGTAACTCAGCTTCTGATAAAATAACACTACACACTATCTTTTCAAAAAAATGTAAATGCATTTCCATTGACTGCTGTTTCCGGGATAATGGGAGTTAATCACCAAGATAAGGATTAGGTGACAAAAAAGTCTGGCTCACCACAGAAAAAAGTAAGAGGGTGCAACTTCATTGTATAAATAATGTGTGCCAGTAGCCGTCTACATGGTTGCATTTATTTGCCGCTTCCCATGTATTAGTGTAGACAATTTTGCTTCTTACACTAAGCTGAGGAATGTTGTGGTTTCCTAATCAGTAGTCCACATATACCTCCTCTCATCTGCCATTTATCTGCTTCAGTGCAATGAGAAAGCTAGAGTAACATTACAGTTGTGACTTATGAACGTCAGCCTTTGTTTGCTGAATCTCCTTCTGTTTCACTTACTTATATTTGATCTTTTATAGTTATGTCAACTTTTCCACCTCACCGAAGTGTGAAAAGTTTGTTTAACCCATTCGGTTTCTATATAAAAATTGAAAAAGCACATACACACAGGCTGATAGAAACCCACCTTTATGGGCCTCTCCCTGCTGATGTTGAGGGGAAAACACTGATAAAAACCAGATTACTTAATGCTCTGCTATCTTTTATCTGTTCTTCTGGGGTAGCACATACTAAAACTAATGTATATTTAACTTTTAAACGGTGGTATAATGATATTCGTCCTTTCTGGAACAAATGCCATTGGTTAAATCTATTAATTTATTCAAAAAAAAAGTTTTTAAAAGTCATCATACCCTCTTAATCTTGATGCTTGTTAAAGAAAAGTTGTAACACATGAAAAGGGAACACTTTATCTGTAACACACCGAGTTTCATACATTCAAAATGTACAAAATGGCAATCACATGTTCACATTAACACTAATGTTTGCTCAAAATTAATTGTTTATGGCGAGTTATTGGTGAGAATAAGTGTATGTTGTAGGTTTGTAGCCAAACTAAAACACGTGAAGACATTTTGTTGATTTTAACCCAGTGTCTTGAATGCTAATTTTGTTAGCTTCAAAAGTTCAAGGAGACCACTGGGACTTCTGCAGGACCCACAGTGTCGTCGTCCTCCACTCAGACTGTGGAAACACACACCTCTGGGCCACAAAAACGAGTGTTTAACACAAAAAGCACACACACACACACACACACACACTGACTCACCATTGACTCCTTTGTTGGGGACGTCGTTAACGTTGAAGCCCTTGGAGCTGTAAGCATCACGAACGTCGTTACAGTTTTTCAACTTTTGCTCCGCGGGTCCCGATGCAGACAACACAACCAGCGTGCAAACCACACACAGCACCAGTAGTGTCTTCATTTTGAGTCAGCTACAAAAAACACACAATTAAAAAAACAATAAAGGGAAGAAAAAAAAACCGACGGTGGACGCTCAGGTGTGCGTAAGCTAGGACAAAGTTTCAGTGACTCCCACGCTGAGTTTCCTCATGGAGACAGAAGCGCTGCTTTTCTTCAGCTTCAACACTTCATTCACAGCAGGAGCAGCAGCAGCTCTGACTCCGAAAACACCGACGAAAAACCACAAACACGACGACAAAGTCCTCCACTTCAAGGTTAGCTCAGCTTACGACTCCAGCGCTCACTTGAGAAAAAAGCGTAGACGCGACAGAAGAAAAAGTTTGAAACACGTAAAAAAAAACTTTCTCCCTCTCTCTTTGACTTCAGCCAAGAGAACCACAGGGTCTTCGACGACAGGAGCGCAAACGGTTGAAAGTTGCCGGGAATATGTTTGTCGTCTTCTGTCGTCCCTTCTTTTCTTGCTTCTTTTAGCCAAATGTGGTTTGTTTGGGACAGGGACTCGCACCGAGAGAGAGTGTGTGTGTGTGTGCTGACCGTAACAGAGATCCAGATGCGAGGAGAAAATCCTGGTGGACACTCAGGAATGAGAGAGAGCGAGTTCCGGGGACAAAGACCTGGAAATCAGAAACACCAGGGGTGGAGCGTGGAGTACGGACTTCAACCCCTCAAATCACTGTCTGCAAACTAGTAACCAGGTTTGAAAATCAGGACTGGAGCTGAGGGTGGAGCCATGACTACCTTTACATTACCAAGCTGAAGTGACTCATATCTGATTTGTTTTTCACAGATCTTTCTGTGTGTGGACACTGTGATATAATCTGATCCCCAAATCCACTTCAATGACCCCATTCAGACCTGGTATTAACATCCTTCCTGGAGTGAACTGATCTCATGAGCACAGCACAGTGTAAACCAGGGGTCTCAAACTGGCGGCCCGGGGGCCACATGCAGCCCCCCCAATCAATTAGATGCGGCCCCCCACTTAATATAGTGTTATAATGGAAACATGGCCCACGACCTCAGCGTCTTTAAACACAGTGTGTAGCTAAGGCACAGCTGGCAGCGAGGTGGGCCCGAACCACGAATGGCAGTGGCCCCGAAACGGCTCCTGGTACAAATTTTAATTACAGTTGTCCACACTATTATTGATGTAATTTAAAATACATGTCTGTTTTTGATATTAATAGTTTAATTTTGCATCATAAAAAGTATTATTAAGTATACGTGTGATATCATGATATATTGTGAACAGTTGTTTTTCCCCACTTAGGCCGGCCCCCTCTTGACCACAATAGATGTGCATTGGCCCCCAGGTCATTTGAGTTTGAGACCCCTGGTCTAAACTTATCCAATGTGTCCTCAGAATCCTGTGAGAACCACATAGAGGTTTTATTTATTTATAGCCAACACATTTTGTACTCTGATTGACACATTATTAATTTTTAGCTTGATTGACTCGGCTCCTCTTTTCTGTCACTTGCAGAAACACAGACTCACACAAACGGATTGGCAGCAGATACATCTGTGCCGTCAGACGCATTAAAACATTGTTTGTTGGTTCTTGCAAAGAGAAATGACATCCACGTGTATTTGCATGGACGTGAGATCTGATCACATGTGGTCACAGGAGATACATCCTGGACACATTTGAATGCCAGGTGTAAATGGTCATAAATAACTAATAACTGTCCCCTTCTCATCGGCTCTCTGGGGATGAACATTAATACCAGGTCCAAATAATAATGGGGGAAACTAGTGATAGCAGTGGGTGGATGTATGTCAAAGTTGGAGAATCAATAGGGGCAATTTAGTCATCGAGTGCATAAGTGAGCTCTTTTAGAGGACAGTCGTGTTGTAGTCCTGCAGTTATGAACCGTTAAATCTCATTTGTACTGCATTGGAACTGAAGCAGAAGGAAACAGTGAGCCTGGCGATATGAGCACTGACAAATTGTTTTGGTCCACATGACATAAAAAAAAAGAAAAAAAAAAGAATCGTTAGAAAACCTAATGGTACTGAAAATCACAAATCTTTTTTTATTGCAGGACCCCTGTTTGACCTGTGTTTTGAGAGGGTTTCTTATCTGCTGGTGAGGAGATAAAAACCCTTTCAAGTAAACAGACGTCCCTCGTGAAGCTCTCACTGTCCTAACATATAAAACAATTAGTGATGAAGCCATGGGAATAACCACACGTGGGTCCCGGGCCCCAAGCATTCATTTTTAAGTGGTCCATGATGGGGGGAAATGACAATAAATGATAAGCTTTTATTTTGAATCCTTATTTACGTTTCCATTCATTATCTATTGCTTATCATTTGGAATTGATCCAGTCTCATCTGACATTGGGCAAGAGACGGGTCGCCAGTCCATCACAGAGCCAACATACAGAGACGTATGGTCAATTTATCCTATTAACCTCACACATTATTTCATTGCATGACAGTGATTTATACTAGGAGTGAGGACATGACACAAAACACATATTTTATCCAAATGTGTTATTTCTGTTCAGCCATTATAATCCAATGGATCTTGGTTTGTTTAAAAGCCTTGGGTTAAAACCTGGCTAGCGTTACAGTAACCATGGAGGCAAAATTATAGGCCTGTTTCTTACACAAACACAGGTCAGGCTGTGTCCTGTTAGCAACAGGGCAGTGGTGTTTTTAATACACAGCTGCCTGTCACATAGCGCGGCCAGCGTTGTAAACTACAGTAAACAGTGGAATGGAAGCATGCTCGAGCTGTGTAAGCCGATAGCTGATGACAAAAAAAGGAACAGGAAATGTATAAAACAGTCAAAATTAATTTAGGACAAACACATGAGGTTTTGGACAGGAGCCTGCTGAACACCCTGCTGATGTGAAGTACATTTAAAATAACATATATATATATATATATATATATATATATATATAAAAGAAACTTTTACTGAATACATCATACAAATACTGAGATCCAGGAAAATGTCATCTGTCCTCTGCTTGCTAAGAATATCTCTGGTCTGTTTCTCTCATATTTTGTTCCTACTGTTTTCTATTATTTTGCGCACTACTTTTGTACTTTAGTACTTCAGTTTGCAGATGCACAGCTAATGCTCTTTTCTTCATCTGCACATGGTATTTCAACAGTGTTTTTTAAAAATATATATTATATGTACTTATCAGATAGTTATACTTTATTGTATATAACAGATGTCTATTTCCTTTCTATTGCATTTCTAGTTATACTGCCCTTATTGTGTGGGCAGGCTATTTATCTATTTCTTTTGACTTTTAACTTCTTTAACTAACTAAGAAACATGTTTTCTTACTGTACACATGACAATAAACTATTTGAATCTGAACCTTTATTCTATTCCCAGGCATAGTGCATAATTAATTGTTAATTAGAAGAAACTGTGCTTTTTGTAGCCTGTTGCCTCTTGTAACACTGGAAAAAAGGGATTTAAATTCAGATTTCACTGATAAGACAAAACAGTTGAACAAAGTATAGGTTTTCAAATCACCATTATCCCTCACATCACAGGCCTTTCTGGTCTCCCCTTATATATGTCATATATCATTCTAAACAAGGTGAGATTTGCTCCTTTAATTAAACCCTTGAATGAACAAAAAAAAATCATAACAAGACTTTGTGCCCCCTGTGTTTGAACATGCCTGGACTTGTGGGGTGCTTCTATAATATGTGTGTGCAGGTCCATTAGGTTTGGGATAGGATGGGGGGGTGGGAGGGGGGGCAGCACTCAGTAATGTGACATTCTTCCTTTTGTGTCCACATTCCTCAGGCGGCTCCATTCATTCTGTGTGACTGCGGCTGCTGCAGGAGAAGCCAGGGTTTGCTGAGTGAGGAGCAGGATGCCGGAGCTGTGTGCATGGGAGAGCGTGGGCCCGGCACTCCTCTCAATAGGCCAACAAAAAGTACGAAAAATGGTCAAGTGCCATGGTAATTAGACGTGAATGAGCTTTGAACGACGTGACATGTCTCAGACCTTTCTCTCTGGTGGAGGAATTTCTCCATCCAGCTTGGTTAAAAAGTGGACTGGACTATGGCTCCCATTCACAGTCAATGCACCTGAACTAAATTGTTATTTTAATTTACACGCATGGTTTGATGACCTCTCAGGTTTGTGCCCGAGCCCAAACATCTTTGTGTGCCCCATGAAACGGTGCTGAAATACATATTCATTGGTAGTCAATCACTCGGGCAGAAAATTTAACAATTCCTGATAGTCAGCTATTCTTTCTGTGTCTGCTGACTAACATCAAATTGACCTTTCACTCTCATAATGCTTGCTGTTTCAACATTGCCCCAATATTACCCTAAGAAAACATGTGAACTCTGCATTTCAATAGGCCTGTTTGCCCTTTCTCCAGCCTCGCATTAGCATTCAGAGGATAACCCCCCTACCACCCCGGGTTAGCTCTCTGCTCTCTCTGCAGACAGCGTTTGCTCATCTCCTAATAATCAGCCTCTCTTTTCCATCTCTAAAGCTGCAATCTAGTCCAGAAAAGAAAAGCACAGCTGGATAACAATGGCATTTTAAACTGGAATCTGGAGCGCAGAAAGCAGGGTTTTTTAAGGTGTGTTTACATTGACAGACATGTTGATGTGAGCAGCTGTGACTGATTGGCCTTGATAATATGCTTTAAAAACAGAGACAAAACACAAACAATTAGGACTAATGAACCTCATTTAATTGTGAAGCTGTGGATAAAGAGTCTGTTCTGGATAGGTGACACTGGGGGAAAACTAATGGGGTTAAAAGTGTGGAAACACCCGGGGGCTGGTACATTATCTGCTGGGAGTGAGGAATACAGATTTGGAGAAACACACGACTCAGATGCTGCTTTGAGAATTCTGAGAACGTGCACGGTCCAGAGATACATAAATCATAAGATTCTGGAAGGGCTTTTGAAGTGGATCAAAGGGTAAAATGCACTTAATGTAACATACATAGTAGAACTATTCATGATCTCTGTAGCAAACCATCCATTTAATCTTTTTCATGTTTCTGTGAACTTTATAAAGACCTTTAAAGGCATTAGTCTCACAACAGATTTTCTTATGTAAAATTACTCTCACATTTTAACAAAAGTTATGTAATGTTACTTGATTCATTCATTTGGGCCACAAGGTGGGTAACATGGCTCGTACTGTTGCCCTAAAGCTCACATAGAGTGGTCCTGTTGCACATATATGTTAGTTATGGAGGTCTACTTACATATATTAACTTGTTTTAATGTTTAAAAACCTCCTAGTTGCTGTAAACGAGCCGATAGAAATCTCTCTTTTCTGACGCTGTGCTCAGCAGCGGTGTTTCTGTTTGACTGAACTCTCACACCCAGAAGACAGAGTGTGTTGTGATTGGCCAGCCAGCGTAGAGCCTTCCCAACTGTCTTGTGATTGGTCAATACCCGGAAGTGACATAATCAGCACACCCGCTCTCAGAAGCGCAGCTCCCCCCTCTGGAACGGTGGATGCACTGCTACTCATTATCAAAACATTGTTTTAACAGTGTTTAAAAATAGCTTCTTCACGACTCCCCGCCACAGTCCCTTTTATGACTTTGACCCCGAGTCAGATCCAGAGTCAGAAGACACTGTCGCTCGTGAAACACCTCCACAACGGACGTTATTCTTCTTCTGCGGTTCAATGTACGCAACCGGATGTGCCCGGACTAGTGCCCGGAGCAGGAGGGAGATCTCGCTGAGCCCGAGGTTACAATAAAACACAGCGTTCTCAGCAATGGCTGAACTGTTTGTTTTGAACCTTCAGGGCTTCTTAAACAAGGTAATGACGCAGATACACACTAAAAAACAGCATTAATTGGAACTTCCGGTCTAGGTCCGCTTTAAAGCAAAAAGGACCAGGTTTGTGAAGACTTTCTGTATGAAATTTGCATGTTCTCCCCATGTGTGCATGTGGGTTTTTGTACTCTGGTTTCTACCCACAGTCCAAAAACACACAGTGGTTAATTGGACACTCTAAATTGACCATAGAGTGAATGGTGGTTATATGTTAGCCCTGTGAGGGACTGACGTCCTGTCCAGTGTTTACCCCGCTTTTCTCCCTATGTCAGTGCAGGATTGACTCCAGCAGCCCTGCAACCCAAATGTGGAGAATGAAGCAGTAGACTATGAATGAATGAATTCATTCACCCCCACCTTGTGTTCACATTAGCTGATTTACTGTTGACATGGAATCTGTGACACTCTCAGCATTACACTTCACAGAAAAGATTTATTTAATGTCGGTAAAACACAGCTTATCCACGCTCACTGGCATTTTGTTTTTGTATTTTCATAAAAGTAACTAGGTAAGCATTGTATAAAGACAAATATTTGTGTTGTTTCTGCACTGAATAATGCTGAGGTCACACCAAATCCTGCCGCTAGATTTTTGTGCTGTTTTGTTGTGTGCCGATAGACCGACTTCCTCGCTGACTTTATTTTGAGCCTTTTCTTTTTTTAAATGGTCTCCAGAGAGGATGTATAGATCAGTATAGTCTGCTCACTCCCCACACAGTCATAGCTCGGCCCTGTAAGTGACTCGCTCTAGTCAAATCCAGACTCTGTAACTTCAACTTTACAGCTGACTACTGTTGCAATGATTATTTGCTAATGCTGCCCAGGGCAATCAGATGTGATCAACTGCGCTCACACAGACCTTAGTGTTTAGTCTCTTGCTTAAAAACATTTTGTGCAGCCACATCTGTTGCTTATTCTGTTTGTAACATGTAATTTTGTCGACTTTAAACATTAACGTTTTCATGAACATTAATGTGATGAGAAAACTTTTTTTTCAACACACAAACACATGTTTGGCTAATGCCCATCTCTAATATTAATATCCACATGAAGAAAATTGTCACAAAGCAATAAATTATTATTATTAAATTAGTTTATTTTACATTGTACTTTCCCATTAATATTAAGCACATGAAAGGAACATGTCACTGGACATCAGAATTTTTATCATCTTCTATTCCTGGATCTGCCACTGGGCTGGACGTTGGCTGGGAATGAAAGTACAACAACGATGACCACATTCTATTTGGGTGTTTCCAGCGCCTGGACCCTGACGCTCGACACGTCGGACCACTGCTGTGACTCACTGGCACAACTTAAATGGAACAGAGCCATTGTTTCTGTAACTGTTAAACACCTGTGCTTGTCCTGATATGACGAGTCAGATAGTCTGTAGAGTGAATACAGTCAACTCTTACAGCTGTGAAGTCAGCTGGGTGGCAGCAGCAGATACATTTCCACCCTCTAATTAGCTCGATTCCACACATCCATCACATCATGTTCTCCAGTCTTAACAACAAAGGAGCTGGAATTTAGTTTTCACCACAAGAATCAAACAAAATCAAACACACAGTAACAAAAAAAAGGCTTCTGGTTTGAACTTCAAAGAACAAATAAGTTAACACAAAGGTAATATTTGTAGAACGTATGAGTCAAATACAAACCTAACAAGTCAATTTATACATTTATGTACATATTTATATTTTATAATCCTCCTTGCTTTACCCGCAGTGCTAAAGAAGAACCTAAAATGAATCACAGTCCAACAGTTTAGACCACAAACCAAACTGTCTTATGAAATAAATATGTTAACATTGTAAATCAACACATTTCTTTGTAAACATGGCACCAACACATAAAAACATACATCTGTACAGTAATCTGGCTGATTTGGAGACTGACACTGTCTTTTTTTTTTGTCTTTTTTTCTACATCACAGGGCTGTTACTGTTTAAAAATCCGCAGCGTTACTAAATAAAGCAAACATTAATGTGGAAAAACCTTCACGTTGAGGGAACCAGTCTGAAATAATTTAGCCGTCGCAAGGACACAATGAGAGAGAAAATAGGAGATTAAAGTAGAGACGGAACATTTGAAGTTACAGTGCGTCTTTAAATTAAGGATTCACCTCAGCCTTCTGGGAAAAGGAGTTCACTAAATCGAGCGGCTGGCTGAAGTCCAGTCTTGGCAGGACATCATTCGCTGCCACAGAAGGAAGTAGCGAAAGCTTTCCTCTTCTTCCAGCTATAGTTCCCGCTGGGCAATAACTTGTTAGAAACTTGGAGAGGGAATTCAGTTGCGTGTCTGTTTTCCTTGTAACAGGCCCGTGACACAATTGACTAATGATGGGGGTCACTTTGTAAATACACATAAGTCAGTTTGAGAGCAAAGAAGAGATGAAGCTAAAATAAGTACAATAGTGGGAGTGGACCAGAGAGCAAGTTTCTTATTTACACAATGCCAAGGTGTGCTTCTATAGGTCTGTCGAGTCAGACAAAACATTCATGTTGAGACACATAAAAGAAAAATGTACCCTTTTTTTTGTTGTTCATGCTTCCCACGGAAGGTTCCACAAAGTTCCTATTCAGTCCTTAGGCAAAAAAGGTAATGGCAGGGTGCGAGTGTAAGGGTCAGTGGTGACAAAGTTGGTCCAGAGCGAGTGTCACAAGGAGCAACGGTACCAAGTTGCTCCTCCAGAGAGGAGCTGCAGGTGAGGAGACGCCTCCTACGCCGGCTGTGGCCAACCGAGGAGTCAGCAGCTGCTCCTGGAAGGTGAAGTCGTCCATTGGCAGGTTATCTGCAAGATCTGAGCAGGAGGCAGACAGAAGCAAGGCATGGTAGAGATGGAAGATAGAGAAGCAGGAGGAAAGATGGAGACAATTAGAAGAAACAAGGTCACAAAAGTTGAAAAACATGTGTGATACGTCTGTCCTTCTGCATGATGTCTTACACAGCTGTCCCAACAATGTTACATTGGGAGAATGAGCAACCCAACCTCTACATTTAACCAGATGTCACATGTTATTGCTGTAGGCACATGTTAAATCACGCAGACATATATTTTACTGGCAGTGAGTGTTGAAATGTGCATTTAAATGGAAAGATGCTGAAATATATAATAAATAATAAAACAACAACACAGAAGCTGTTTAAAATCATGTTCCGAAATCTGAAACAAACAAAACATTGAATCGGCACATGTCGTCTGTCTTCAAGGGAATATAACTTCATTGTTGAATAAAAGAGGTAAACGTCATTGTTTTATGACATAAGACATAAAATCCACTGCCGCTGTTCTTTTGGTTTTATGGTTCAATCGCTTCATTTCAGGCATCAAATAGATATACAAGATATGATATGGACAATTATGACTGGGATCATGTGACCAACAAAAGCACCTGCAGACATTTTGTTTCCAGATGTAACAAGCAGAGGTGGAAAAAGTACTAAAATATTGTACTCAGGTAAAAGTACCAATACTTTGATGAAGTAAAAGTAGCCATCTGAAAATGTACTCAAGGAGAAGTAGAAAGTAGTTCATTTGAAATGTACTTTAAGTAAAAGTTACTTAGTTACTTTGCGTGGGGTGTGAGGGTAGTAGAAATATGACAAGGGGTCAGAAATCCAAAACTATTTTGGAGCTCACGCGCCCGGCGGGTATTACGTCACTTTTGGCATGTGCCCTCTATGTTCACGCACCAGTGCTGGTGCTAATCACATAATCATTCGTCTGGTTCTGGAGTATATTTCCTCCCTGTAGGTCTTCATTGTGAATTTTTACTCAGTAAGGTATAGGATTTATAAAGTAACTAAGTACAATACTTGAGTCAATACGTACTCGAGTAAAATACAAAATCCTGATTTTAAATTGTACTTAAAAAATACAAAACACACAAAAAAAGTATTCAATACAGTAACTTGAGTAAATGTATTTCGTTAAAGATACACCCACCCACCACTTCAAGCATATAAACAACACGTTTGTTTGATATGTCACTAAATGTTGTGGTTTTCTGGGTGAACAGAGTAACAGAATATATTGAGATTTTTTGTAAATTGAACAAAGAAGAAACAGAAAAAACACGCTCAAGGGCGATTATTCGGTTCACATGGGCACATGGCGTGTCCTCGTGTAACTCTAGGTGAGAAAATGAAAACACATTTTCCCCAGAATATTACACTATTCCTACAATAATATTAATTTCCTGCAGGGAGACTGAGTAAATAGTCTCTACATTTCTTTACATGAAGAAAAACGGTTAGCTGCCGGTACTTTATGTGAAAGTCAACTGAATGTTTTGACAGACAGATGATTGTCAATGTATTTGTGTCAAAAATAAAAGTAGTATAAAATGCGCCCCCTTGAATCTGATTATGATTTTACCTCTGAGTCTAGACTCTGTGTGCATATAGTCATTACCGACTAGAATTCACTTAGTCTTGCGGCTGTACTGTCAGGAGACGTTAATTCAATCCCTCCCACATACAGTAATTATTTATTTCTGTGGGTTACACTTTTGTTTTCACTGTGTCATTTATCATACGTGTTGTTTCGTGTCTGCAGCGAGATTCTCCGGGACTCTCGGGGACGGTGTGAAGATAATTACAGCACTGTGGGTTTTAGCTCTGTACAGCACCGGTGACATCGTCCACTACAGCCAGTCCATCATCCTTAACTTTCACCTCTTCCTCCACAACCACTGGAAAGATGCCCTCAAGCATGACACTTAACTCATTTGCTGCAATGAGGCTGTTCATTTAACAGCAGACTGTGGTTAGACAGGGAAACTCCCAGGTGTCAGTGTTTTATTATATGGATATGAGGCAGAGGTTTTGGTGAACACAGGTCTAGAAATCCCTAGTTGGATAAATACAAGCTTAAAAGAGTGAACAGCTCTTTACCTGAATTCTGAATTACACACTCACTATTTCACCCATTATCCTACATCTGTTATGTGCACTGCAGTGACTTTACAGTCACCTGCTGCTCTGCTTTTACTGACTGCCGTCTTACTGACCTGCATCCACAGCTGTTCTGCTGCTGACGCTGAGCAGAGCTCTTCTTCCCTGTGTGTGTGTGTGTGTGTGTGTGTGTGTGTGTGTGTGTGTGTGTGTGTGTGTGACTCTGTCTGACAGAAGGCTGTGAGGGAGACTGGAATAAGAAGGCTGAATTATGAGAAAGGGCAGCAGGATATCAGTAATAAAGCACATCTATGGTTAGGAACGCCAGCTATGAGCTGAGGTGTCCCCTGTCAAGCCAGATGCAGAAGACCTCTCCAGACACACACAACCATGCTGGTGCATTTCTGACATACCGCTCCCCTCACTTATAGTCTTGGGGGCTGTGCACATACACAATTACTTTCTCTTCCGTACACACACACACACGCTGTACACACGGTCACATCTGAACTCTTAAAATAACAGATAGCTCCAAATTGAATTAGCCGTCTCATCTGATCCGTCTACTGTCCTCCCCAGTGGGAGGAAGTGGCTGCTCTGAGCCTCAGCGCGATCGCAGGGGGAGCAGTGAGGAGTCCAGAGCAAAGCCTCGTCCAGCTCTGAGTGGAAACACAGAGAATGGGGCCCTTCCTCTTGGGTCCCTGGCGCCCACAGCTGCCAGGCACCATCTCAAACAGAGGAAGGAGGCAAACAAATAAACCTCCAAAGCTCCGAACTACATCTCCTTTAAATTTCTATGTGGTTACGACATCATTTGAATGGCGGCCAGTGGACAATTAACTTTTTTCTCCTCCTGTGTCCTCAGACATGGCAGTGGGCAGACATTCTTCAGGGCTCTGAAAGAACGATTTGTCACTGTCGACAGCAGTGCACTGTACTGCCGAGCCAATTAAGCTCAAGGTGCAATTCGATACAGCTTTTATATACACTGTGGATAAGAGGGAGGGCGGGGTGGGGGGGGGGTGGGGGGGGGGGGGGGGGGGTGGGGGGGCATGCGCGTCTACATTTGTGTGTTTGTGTGCGGATGATTGAGTGGGGTGTGTGTGCACCCGTCCCTGTGTGTGTGTGTGTGTTTGTGAAAAAGCGAGAGACAAAGTGGGAGAGCATTGTGTTGGTGTGCTTTACAGCGTCAATAATGTGAGTGAAAAAAAGGTCCCTGGCTGTGAAAAAAAAATTCCTCAAACCACAGAGGCCGAAAAAAAAGGGTCTTTCTTGCTAGTTTAAACACTTCGACATGAGCGGCACCACAGAGGGGCCTTGTTCTGTAGGCTTTAAAAACAACCCAGTAGAGACTGAACACTATGCAAACTTAGATCCCCTAACACGCCTACACAGGGCCGGGACTAATAATATCCTGGTATAATTAGTGATGAACACCTGTGCCTGCAGGAGCAGCAAAGTATAGACGAAGCAAGAGTGACAGAGTAGACAACACAGACAGGAGTAATCCAGATTCAGTGTTCTGAGTCTTTTTCCTTTCCTTTTGGGGCCCTGTAGGGTGGAGCCAGGACAGTAGACCGGCAGGGACAATTAGCCAAATAGATGGATAACTCCTTGCTATAAATAGAGCCACAATCCAGGCTGTGAATAATGTAACCAACATGGGCCCTTGAGGCTTTCAATGGAGCCGAGCCCTCCTCCTCCTCCTGTTCATTCAGACCTTCCATTTTCAGGCTATCACTCCTCAAAGGACACCACCTTGCTAACATACCCCTGCTAGCTTTGTCGTAGCCTTATGATCTCGAGTTACGACCAAGGGGAGAGGTCAAGAGTCCAACCATTGATTGGTTACACTGAACACTGTGAGCAGACAGGTCGGTCACATGTAAGTTGACAGCCTGGGATGTATTCAGGCCTTTACTTTATGTTCCCTGCAGATTAAGCAGTCGTTCCTCCAGAGAGAAGGGAAATAAATAGGTTTTATTCAGTGGCTGCAGTGTTTGTGCATTTCTATATATTCTGCATGCATGTGTGCAGAGAACAGTGAAGAGGGAGACAGTCTTGTTTTTTCTTCACTGGTCCTGAAGAAAAAACTGGCCTGAGGCTCGCTGTTTCCAGCTGCAGTTGTCACAACAAGCAAACTATGTAGGGAAACTGCAACAGTGAGAGAAAAGCACTACAACTACAGGTGATTTTGTGATGCACAAAAATAATCACAGTCAATTGTGTCGCATTACACGAATCTGAAGATGCATCCCATTTTAAGATGTTGAAATTTTGGGCACATCGGTAGCCAGTCGAGATATTCTAATAATCCCTCAGGCGAGTGTGTACCTTCATGGTCCAGTACAGTTTATTCAGTACATGTGTGCTATGCACAAAGGCCTTTTTTGGTCAGATAAGTATGTGGAATGTTAAGTCTCCAAACACAGGTGCTCCTTATGAAACAGGAGCGATGGTTTAGATTGCTGCTACATTGGCAGACGGTGTGTGCACAACACACACACACACACACACACACACACACACACACACACACACACACACACACACACACACACACACACACACACACACACACACACACACACACACACACACACACACACACACACACACCTACTCTGGTCAAAATTGATCTAGGTTTCCAAAATTCAACAGCTTAATATTATAGATTGAAGATTTCCAAAGTGGAGCAAATATGTTATCACTTGTCTCATTTGTACAGAACAAACTATTCACTTGGATATTAAACTAAGCACATTTAGAAATTGAGGCGCTAGAGTTTGCATATGGGTGTGTGGCAAGTGTCTGTTCCAGGTATTACTCATGTTGTGGGGACCTAAATCTGTTTACACAGTCACATTATACCAGGGGTCACCAACGTGGTGCCCGCGGGCACCTGGTAGCCCGCGGGCAGCCAATACGGTGCCCGCGGGCTCACTTCACTTCACCTCACTTGCATGTATCCGTATGATCGCTCAGTAAAATATCTTTGATATTGTTTATAAAAACTGGTAATCGTTAGGAGTAAGCACTGGAATGAATGTGTATGCAGTTGAATGCATAATATTAATCATTTAAATGGTAAACAAACAAAAAAATATTATATGGTAGCCCTCCATATTATTTTTTACCCTTAAGGTAGCTCTCTGTCTCAAAAAGGTTGGTGACCCCTGCATTATACGGACTTGTCGACTTATGGGGGGAAAAAAAGCAACACAAATGATTAGATTTAAAGGTGAAGACATGTTGTTTGGTTAGGGTTAGGCCAGCTGTGGTTAAGGTTATTAGGAAATTAATGTAAGTCAATGTAATGTCCTCTAAAGTTGTGGAAACGAGACTGTGTTTATGTGGATGTATGTGTACTTGTACTTGTATTTGTGACCTCTTTTGAATCTTTTCTGGCATAAACACTGACCTTGTCAGGACCAGCAATCCTCATGGAGACCAAATCCAAATAAATTTAATCAATAGTGTCCTATGATGAACAGATGTGCAAATATGTGTATGTGTGCAGTGTTCTGTTAAGATCTGCCTTCAAAGTAGACAATAGCTCTGTAAAACGTGATAGGATTGATTGGGTCTTATCTTGGAGGGTAACAGATAAGAAGCCGGGTTGTAATTACTGGCTCATTGGTCGCATTCTGCAACTTTAGCAACTCGGACAAGGCTGGTTTGCTGATTGAGAGCAGAGAAGTGCACGATGCTTCTGTCCACAGGCTGGTGGGAATGTGAACGTCTGTCTCCACACCCACAGGCTGACCACAGGGGCACTTGGAGAGGCTGGGAATGTCAGGCCAACACCTTGAGGAGGCCCTTCCCCAGACCTTAGCAACAGCACCGCTCTCTAAGCTGCTCTGACCTTCCAGCCTCCACAACACTCACTGTTATTCTAGGTTGAGGGATCCTCCCAAACAAAGTGTAAGACAAGGAGATGCGATGCCAAGGAGGACTGAGGACACAAACAGAGATAATAGACTTTTGAAAAAAAAAAATGTAGGTAAGCAGGCATACGGGTAAAAAAGCAAAACACAACAAGAACCCACATGAAGAAAATGAAAAACATCTTAATCTGGAAGACCTGAATGTGCGGCTTTGCTCTGATAAGAAAGGAATACACCCAGCTGTCAAAAGGGGAAAACAACCCTCCCAGACACTTTCTGAATTGTTGCTTTGTGGGATAAGTGCAAGTCCATGCCTATTAATTAACATGGTCAGTGAAGGGAGGTGGTGTAGGTAAGCTGACAACCCGCACTTTGAACCCGCTGGCCTCTCAATATGCTGTCCAACTGAAATTCACTCTGATGTATTCATAGTCTCCACTTCCAGTAACTAATGTCATAGTAGAAAGAGGAGAGTGAAGAGAAATAAAAGCTTGAAACAGGGACATAAATTTTAACCAAGAATTCCTCGTAGTGCCGGCACTGTGAGGGTGGAAAATGTGTGTGAGTAAGTGAGAGAGAGAGAGGTAAAAAAAACCATAACAAATCAAACATACAAAGAGTTGATTCTGTGCTGAGGGCAAAGGGGCTTGTTCAGGGTGGGGAGCTTTGCTGCGTACAGAGGAGGCCTGTGAACCTCGGCAACTAGGAGGTCGGTGCTGACGGAGGGTCAGAGGTTGGCAGGGAGCGCCGGTTAAGGGTGTTTCTGAAAAGACCGGACAATGGTGGTTCTTATCAGGGGGAGCGAGAGGAAGAAGTGGTCGTGCATGGAGCCGAACTGATGACCGGAGGGTCAATTTTTCAGATTGGCCTGGGGTGACATGGTTTTGGTCAAGGAGCCTCTGAGGAAAACATTCCTCGGATGCTGTCTTTATCTTCTAATAATGAGGGAAACTGGTATCCCACACAGATCTGTTAATATTCTCCTGCTGGACCCAGCAGTGTGTGCAGTGAAGGAAATGTATCTGGCAGTTTGAGATTTGTGTGCGTTGTGCAAATGTCCCTGCCAACAAACAAGCAGAACTTTCCCCACATTCCTGTCATAGAGAGGCCGAGTAGAAATACAGCCAAGAGTGACAACTTGGCTGGTCCGACTGTACATGCAGTGAGCGCCTGTTGAGCAGTTCACTATCTCTCTCAGCTCTTTTTAGTGGTTAGCCTGTGGTTTTCTCCAGCAGCTCAGAGTCTATCGACAGCAGGACTCCTGCAATGTTCGCTGCATTGTTGAGCTTCTTTCAAGAATGGGTTAGAAAAACAGAACGAGAGCAGGCTGCTAGAAAAACATGTTGGAGAGAGGGAGAATTAAGGAGAGTGAGGGTGAGAGCAGAGGGTTAACGTGTAAAATGCAAATAACCCAAATTCTCAACTGGGCTTTTAAGACATTCCCACAAAATGGCTGCTGTGTGTCACAGCGGCGGCAAGCAGCAGAGCAGCAGGCCTCGAGAATGGCCCCGCTGTGTGCAGAGTGTTTGTGGACTGTGGCTGAGCTGATGGACACGACCCAGGAACAGGCCTGGAATCAATTTAGTGCGTCCAAAAAGTGCCTGTGAATGTAAATAAAGCTCTTGGGCAAACAAACGCTTTTCCAAGAGGCAGACACAAACACAGAAAAATGCACAGGCCCACAAAATGAATCAAAAGCTGGTGGGCCCCCCTTATGTAGATGGTGAGAACCCAGTCAGCTCTGTGTGCTTGTATCCACTGAAATTAAAACCAGGGCTCGTCTTCCTGCCTCCTGGCCAATCTAAGGGTTTTATCTACTGGACCGATGGCGGAAGACCAACAAGGGTCCAATAAGAGTATAACTTCATCCCCCTGTGCCTCTCCTCCCTCTTTACCCCCTTTTTCCTTTCCCATCATCCCCTCAATTGCCACTACAGAGCGGGCGACTCACAGGTAGGTATAGGACTCCAGTATGAAGGAGAGTGAGAGACTGCAGCTCTCACCAACCAAGCCTGTTTACACAGATGTTGGCAGCCTTCATTATTTTTGTGAGGGGCGTGGTGGAGGTGGGGAAGAGTATTGGCTGAATTTATAGAGGCTGTTTATAAGCTCAAGAGGGACGGAGGCAAAGAACATTGGGCCAGAACACTTCCAGTGGGTTACGCATTATCTGCCTTTCCACCACCAACACCATTCAACCTTTCAACACCCCCTCAGCAGACATTATTTTAAATTCAACATTAATAACATAAAAGCAGTTGACAGACCAAGCATGAGAATAGCAGTGATCCCCCCCCCCCAAAAAAAACTTTAGGAATTATTTTCAATGAGGCTGCAAATAACCATAAACTAAGCAACATAATCTGTTCTTAGATCTACATTTATTCATTTTCTCCTGGAAATCAGCTTGGTTGCTGAAATCCACAACAAACAGAACCTTTGTTAAAAGTACTTTTTGTAGATTTGTAATTCCAGCTGGGACTGTGGCGCTTTAAACTAAATACAGTCGAGTATATACTGTAACAGTACTGCATATTCACTTTTAAGTCATATTTTAGTTTTTCTTTTTTCACTTGTGGTTGACTAAGACACTGACTCATAGTGAGTCCTGACTGCGGTGTACACTGCTCCCTGTGCCTAGAACCACCAGGAGCCAAACAGGCACATGCTCAATAAAATATGGCTGACAGCATGGACATCAGGAGAAAAAGTCATTTTAACCATTCAACAAAGGCCTCACCTCAAAAAACCAACACCAGCTTATTAGATTTCACACACAATGTGTGTATTTTCATGTGATTGATTCAAACATTAATAATAATACAGACGGTGATATTGAGGCGATTCATTTTCCAGGTTTTCTTCTCATCTAACTTATCAAAATGTGTGTTGATAATGTGACATTTTCAAATAAGTGAACAAACACACATGGTACTGCTTACAAACAAACAGGACCGTCCTCAAATCTTTGGTTTACAACCTTTGTAAACCACTCTCTCTTTTGCACCAGAATCCAAAGAGAAAATCAGTGTATTTAGCTTGTTAGAATGCAGCATTGCCTGGTCCACTGATGCCTCATTTGGTTATCTGGTGTTACTTAGGTGACTATGGAGGCAAGTGGATCAATAACTCCTTTATGCCGTGATGCTGCTGTATGTTAGGCCTGACTGGACTACGGCAGCAACAGCATGTCAGATGAAACATGGGCTAAACATTCCTCTTTTTTTCACAGGTGGTGGAGGCAGGCCTCACACAATGATTCCGCGGTGAGGTCGGCATGTTCTATCATCCAGCTGGTATATCATCATCTGCCTGCTGCTGGTCCAAAAGAAGACTCAGGACATGTGGGCAAACACCTGCACTCATCCTTGCACATCTGCAACGTCTGAGCCCATCTCCTTCTGTCTCACGCTAACTTGTGGCACGCAGACCCTGTACCTGGCAACCACATGTTGGACAACTCTGTAACTGAGGGCACATTCATGAGTGCAGTAGCTGAGATTATCAGCTCTATGAAACCTTAACAAGGAGGAAACAACATACATGGTGGAGCTTAAGTCAACAGGGTCTGGATTATGGCTACTTTGATGATGAAGACATGTGGCAAACACGACTATGGAAGACCGGCGCCATGTGACTCAGTTATCAGGTGCTGCAGGTCAGAGGTTACAGCTTCAGTTAATTAACATACAGGGATCTTGTATCTGCAGCACATAATGCAGTAAATCCAACCTACATACAGAGTGAAATATGTTTAGATTCCCCAGTGTATCGCCTTTAGAGTTATCAAAGGTGTTTTTGTCTCTCTCTGTTCTTTCCCCCACATTCTTTCATCACCTCTTTCTTTCTTTTACTCGCTCCTTTGTTCCAGCCACAAAATTTGCAGCAGAACTGAAAGGTGAGCCTGGCCCAGCCTCTCATCATAAGCCGCGTGTTTCACATAACAAGAATATTTCTACTTCGTATTTTGCTAACCCCTGGCAATAATAAAATGCTCGCAAGCTGAGAAAAAAAAGCTTTCCGACAAAAGTGCTTGCAGTGACCAAACGTCTGAGCACAGGAGACATAACAACAGGTCTATTCACGCGGCTCCTGCTGAGAACAGCAATGAGGTACAGCACAAGCCCATCCAACTCACCAAGAAGACACACAAGGCAGAGCTCGGGGGTCGCACAGCTTTCAAACTGATCAATGTTTTCAAACTGCAACTGCAACTCATTTTAACACGTCGCTCAGTCTAGCAGTTAGCAGTAAGACTCTTAAAAAGTCTTCTTTCTAAGTGGCTTAGGATTGAGTGGATGTTTCGATGGATTAATTCCATCTTTTCTTTAAGTGAAACGAACGTTTCCTCCACGTCAGTGAAGTGATTTGTACATTGATCAGACTCAACATTAATGGTGTTTTAATGTCTGAGCGAGTCTGACCAGTGTATGTTTCATCACGTCGCCATTAATTCCCCTCGAAAATCGACAAGAGCTGTAACTCAGCTTGAAACAAGTGATTCACCACGCTGGCAGGTTTTTACTTTTACGAGGGAAGAAACATTATAGGGGTAAAATACTCAGCATTAAGAGATTTTTTTTTTTTTGGCAAAGCTGCAGTCTGACAGCTCGGCAGTGCAAATTTTAAATAGTAAAAACGGAAGGGTGGAAAAAAGTGACGCGCGGAGAAGTGAATGAAGAGAGGCTTTGAGAGAAATGTATGCGTCGATGTGGCAGCTTCGTAGTTTGTCTCACAGAGGAGTTACAGTCTAAGTCCAGGTGTGCATGGAAGCACTGACACACAGGTGAACCCACATCATCATCAGATAAATCAGAGATTATACCGTACAAAAAGGCGCCCCGAGATTTAACTATTATTCCACGATGAGTGGTTTTATACAAACCACCTGACCATCACTAGTTCATCTCACTGAGTTGTTTTATTCTATCACGTGTGTGACGTTGTAAACGATTACTCGACCAACTCAACGCAAGTCACTGTAAAGATTATATCTATTGTAACCAGTCTGGTCCCTGCAGTTAGTCTGGCTTTAGTGAGGGAGGTGGGGGTAATGTGTGCATGTGTGTTGGGGGGGGGTGGTGGTCCCTGTCCTGGAATAGCTCTACTGGCCTGGAATTCTCTGGGAATGTGCGACTCAGTGTTTGACTGGTCAGGAGGGTAAGCATGTGTCTGTGTGCGTCTGTGTGTTGTGAGTGAGAAACGTCAGTGATCAGGAGGTTATGGAATCTGTGTAGAGAATGAGCGAGGACAGATCAATCATTACGCACACTTGGGAACATCCTCTGTGTGGTCAGCAGGTTGACAGCTGGGCTGTGTGGGGGTCTCACTCCTGACTCTCTCCTGTCTTCACCTTGTTGTTGAAGCTCCTGTCACCTTTTCCCAGTTCCTTCCTCTCTCTGTTGTGTGTGTGTGTGTGTGCACGCTTCACCATTGCTCCACTTGGGGCTTTGTGAAAGCAGATCTGCCTCGTCCATCTCAGTGCAGGAGAGCACAGACAGGCAGCGCAATAGGCCACATACTCTAGGTTGACCTTTGAACCTGCAGGCCCCCTGTTTGACCAAAATGGTCTGAGTGGACTTGCTAGGTCAGCGTTTTTCTGGGTCATCACAGGCTATCAGTGGCTATCTGTTTATCTGTCAATGGTCAGTGACTCTCCAAGGTCTGCAAACATTACTCGTGTACTAACATGCACAAACAGGCGCATATGTGCCTGCAGACACAGCCACGAGTGCATATGAGGTGCACGGCAGCAACAAGCAATTCAGAGAAAAATAATAAGTGCTGAGATGTTATTATTCAAACTGCTGAACGACCAGAATTCACTTCTGAAACTTTTGAGGGCACTTCTTTGAGTTTTCAGTCATACTCAAACCTGCTGCCTCCGTCTGTCTTTACATAGAAACAAATCACTTCCTGTGTGCAGTGTGGGAATGTTGTGAACTAATTTGACAATGGCTTGAATGTAACAGACATTTGTCTATATTTAAAAGGTACATGTTGCCGTTTTAAGATTGAGGTCAGTGTATTAAAGGAGCCGTTTGTAAAGCAGAGGAGGTCGTGAAATAGAAGCTGCACAGACAGGTTAACAGCAGTGATGGCCCCTGAAGGATTTCTGTGTTATCCCCCGGTTTCTGCTCTTGCCTCGCTCTGCCTGACGAACCCAAATCTCTGCCACAACACTCTCAACAGGAGGACTACTCCCAGCGCAGTGTTTGCTCAGCTGCGTTGGCTTTATGTCTGTGTGTATGGAACGATCAAATCCGCTTGTTCCTGCTCCCTGTGTGTTTTCTCCTCTGTTTCTGTTTGGTTTCTTTTCTTCCACCAGTTTGTAGCTTCATTTGTTCTATGTTTGGCTTCGAGAGAGCACAGCTGACATTTTTCATGGGATTGACAGCGGGGAGGTCAAAAAGTCGAGGTGAAGCAGCTACCTGAGGAAGTCTCACGTCTCCTGTGGCATAGTGTCATGGTGGTGTCAACATGTACAGTAGTCATGTAAACGCCTCTCTGCTGTGCCCACTGCCTGTGTTTGGACTGTGACGGCTCTGACTCACTGCTGAAGAGGCCAAATCTATTCATGTACTTTCCACTTCTAAAGTAAATCCAATCCAACTACAGTGGAGCTGCACCTTGGTCAGCGGACATACATGTAAACATCTTAATGGGTTATGCCCACTGTGCGAAATACAGGGGGGTCTGGGGGGGTTAGACCCCCCTGATTAACATTCAAGACTCCCTGAAAGCCTAAAATGCAAAATTTGAGGGGGGTCTAAAGATGTTACAGTGTAATTGGAAAGCATGTTTTTTTCCTAAAGATTTTTGTCATTTCAGTTTTACATATATGATCTACATACATAATACACTTTGCATGCTTTCTTATCCTTTTCAACCAGACAAAATGTCAATTATTTTATTTCTAATTGTGTATTTTTAATGTATTAATTCATTGCTTTCCAAATGGCGCTGTGGAAAAAGCTCACAAAAGCCCACATCTGACAGGGAATATAGCCAATACTGCAGGGTGGCACCTGGGGTGGTGACACAGTATTGCGCAACAAGTGGGAGATGGGACCCCCCGATTATTAATGGGCATTTCGCACACTGGTCATGCCCATTTTCTTGGCCCTTCTGGTAAATGCAATTTAATGTGATTTAAAGCCATCAGTGAGGATGCAACACCTCATTTGTAACCACAGTCGTTGATTTTGAGATACAGTAAGAATTACGAGCATCCAACCTGCAAATATCCGTAGCCGTTTGCGTCTCGGTGGCGGCCCCAGCCCTGACACGCCGGTGCACTCATCCTCATCGTCGCAGTCACCACTCTGGAATCCTTCTTCCCCGTCGTCGCTCCACCCATCCACTCCACCGCCACGAGACCGGGCTCTCCAGCGCTTCTCTGATATGGTCACAAGCCGCAGTAACTGTGGGACAAACAGGAAATGGTTAAAGGTAATGACATTTAAATGCACTCAGCCTCTTCATGAATCATTCTGTGGCCGGAATGTGCCTGTGTGCATTAATGGTTTAACAAAGCTGTGAAAATAAATAAGGGCTGTCTCCCGATTTGACTGTGTGCTGAATGATAATAACAGTATGAGGGGAAATTCCAGACAGAAGCTTTAAAAGTGCAGGTTTTTAACAAACTCGAATCATAATCACCGGGCAGGAAAACAGTTTGTTATCGGTGCCAGTCGTGTTATTTTTTGCCTAAAAGTGATTCATTCAAAGGGCTGTGGCTGTGGCTCCATGTAATTTACTGGGAGAAAAAGAAACAGTGGGGTAAGCAGACTGGTGTGATGGTGTTGTTACTGGCAAACAGTGTTCTCCTGAGTGGGTGACTTAGGGCAACGAGGATACAATAATACCACATAACACTCTCTGTCCCTGTGGACATCAAACCCCAAGATCTAAAAGAAGAAAGATAATGATGTTAATGTTTGTTTTGTTTTTATTATGACTTTTTCTATTTTCTCTTTTTTTAACCACACTGAAACAATATTTGACTAAAAAAAACAAAAAAACAACTTTAATTGGTGAAGTAAGTTGTCTTCATTCATTTTTTGAACTCTTTTAGGTGTTACTAAAAGTAAGTTTGTCAACCATTTCCATTTTCAGAGCCATTTAATGGCTTAAATAATAACTTTGAATGCCTCTGCTGTGACGGAGACATGGCCATGATGGCCACATAAACAAGATCAGGGCAAGGCAGATTTATTCGTACAGCACATTTCATACACAAGGGCATCTCCATGTGATTTACATAAAAAAGATCAGACAGAGAAGAAAAACAGACAACAAAATTGAGAAGGCTTCAAGTATTATCATATGGAATAGAGCCTTAATTCAGTTGTTTGACTTCCAATATTTTTCCAAGTGATTTACAGAAGCTCATATTATGTTGTGCAAGACATACCACAGGAGTTTGTGGAGGACTGTGGTAAACTCAGCAATACATAAATAATAATAAAAACAAATGTTGAAGAACTGCGAAGAAATTCCTCTTGACCAACAGTGAAAGAGGGGAAATAGCAAACTTTATAATCACGAAAAGTGACTGAACCATGACAAATTGAAAAGCTTTGTTCATGGCAACAGTTTGGGTGTGTCGTTTTGGAGATGGAAACAGATCCACCCTGTCTTTTATCCAGTGCAAAAAACATGGGAGCTTGGAGACCATCGTTCAGCCTCCACAGCATCACACATGATTGAGCGTCCTGCCAAGATAACAGATGTGCTAAATTCCAGCCGCCTGCCCGCCAATCCTCCTTTCATCTCACTTCTTGTTTGTTTTTTTATTGATTTACTTCCTATCTGCATACGTCAGAATGCATTTTTTTGTTAGTGGTTGTTTTTGTCTATGGGAGAAAATTGAGTTCATATGGGCCTTGTTTCAGGTCGGCTGTGACATCTGCCTGGGATCAGAATGTGTGTGTTTGTATTTGTGGGAGACAGAAAGCGGAGGTAAAAAAAAAAATCCCCCAGGTCTAATCACAGAGTTACGTCAGTCAGAGGTAAACAACTCGGTTCCCTCCGCCTGCATATACAAACCAGTCAATCTGAGTTTTACAAGTGACATAAACTCTTAAGTTTAGACAGGGAACACACATTAGCTTGTTCCCAGCATGGCTTAAGAAACAAACCTGCATTCATCTGGCAACACTGAGGCCATACACGGAGGATGACCACAACATTTCAACAACCTTGGTCACTCAGACACACGGATGGACAATCAGTAACTCACAGACAGGACGGCTGACCCAGAGGAATATTTCACCTCTGGCCTCTGTCTAGCAAATCGCCACCTGTTGACAGAGCCAAGCCATCAGGTGGCGCACTAAAATCCTGTGTTATTTCCCAGACACACATTCAACCGTGATAAATGGAACTTTAATGTACTGGGCCATTTTGTTTAAGACATAACTGTGTTTGCCTGGAGTCCTTCAGAGGAATTCCTCCTCATGGTTTGTATCCCGGCAACACAGTCACACTTTGGGAGGGGAGCGGCGCCTTGTGGAGCAATTAAAAGGCAAACAAACACGAGTAAAGCATAAGGAGGAAGATGTGGTTGAAGGTATTTTAGAACAAATCCTTTAAAAAAAATTGTATAGGGAGTGAGGGGGAAAACACTGAATGTCATACCCTTATTTAGAGCTAAGTGTACCACTAACATACACACCGCACACACACTCTCCTTAACACATAAACAAACAGGCTGTGCTCTGATTCACTGTGCAATGAGTCATGTCTTCAGAGAGAGAAACAACATTACATGGACATAATCATCCTCATCTGGGGACCATGGATGTGTGCACAAAGTTTTGTGTCAGTCTTGCAGATCGATGTGGAGTTATTTCACATTATCAATGAAAAAACATCTGATGATGACGCTACCAGAAACATCCGTGGATCGCCACACGTTTTTCTTTTTTTCAATTCTCCGAGGACCCTGAGCAGTTGCGTGACATTCCGTGATTATATCCTAAATAAGTGGTGCTGATTTACATGAAAGTCACAAATATTACATTTATGTAATGATGCTCAGGGACAGTAGAGCCCATTTAACACTGAAATTGGTGGGTGTACCTGTTGTTTCTGAACACAGGTGAAGCCCATACAAATCTTTTTGTGAGCAATTGACAAGACGAATGCATGTGACACACGTACATGTACTGTTAATATTTATTGTGCATCATTTCAGTTTTAAGAATTATTGCTTCTTCTTTGAGCCTAACATATGCAAATAGTTATTTTTCAGACATTTACTTCCCAAACCTGGCTGTCCAAAAACAGCATTGATTTTATTTTTCAAAACAAACATTTAGTTTAGGTCAGTTATAAGTTCAAATATTTTTGTGAAGATAAGCAAATCATTTGTTAAAGTGGACCTAGACCGGAAGTTCCAATTAACGTTGTTTTTTACTGTATATCTGCGTCATTACCTTGTTTATGAAGCCCTTAAGGTTCTAAACAAACAGTTCAGCCACTACGAGAACGCTGTGTTTTATTGTAAACTTGGGCTCAGCGAGATCTCTGAAAAAACCCGGTCCGGTTACGTAAACAGCGGTTCTCTGGAGCAGCAGATTGTCCTGATCCGGGCACTAGTCCGGGCACATCCGGTTGCGTACATTGAACTGCAGAAGAAGAATAACGTCCGTTGTGGAGGTGTTTCACGAGCAACAGTGTCTTCTGACTCTGGGTCTGACTCCGGGTCAAAGTCATAAAAGGGACTGTGGCGGGGAGTCGTGAAGAAGCTATTTTTAAACACTGTTAAAACAATGTTTTGATAATGAGTAGCAGTGCATCCACCGCTCCAGAGGGGGGAGCTGTGCTTCTGAGAGTGGGTGTGCTGAATATGTCACTTCCAGGTATTGGCCAATCACAAGACAGTTGGGAAGGCTCTACACTGGCTGGCCAATCACAACACACTCTGTCTTCTGGGGGAGAGTTTTATGTCTGAAATATCGCGGCTGGGCAACAGTGTCAGAAAAGAAAGATTACTATTGGCTTGTTTACAGCAACTAGGAGGTTTTTGACCATAAAAACAAGTTAATGTATGTAAGTAGACCTCCATAATTAACATATATGGGCAACAGGACCACTCTATGTGAGCTTTAAATCATCTGCCGGGTCAGATACTGGCCACTTTTGGCCCACAGGCCACCAATTGCTGACCACCACCCTAGACCATTACCATTGCTTTTTTCCCCACCCCTGCATCATCTGTACTCCAGAAAAAAGATAAAGAAGTCAGAAGAAGGAAAAGCAACAGTTGCTTTACTTCAGTTGCTCCATAAATCCATTGTTCTGTTGCATTTTGATCAGTGGGATTTGTCCTCTTGAAACAATGGATGTACAACATTTTCCAGGTGATAGTTGTTGAGTTGTTTCACTCAGAGTAGTGACTGACATTGACTGACTGACACTGCCAAGACCAAACAATCTAAAAAAAAAAAAAGGTTCACATTTTGGAATGAAAATCCAGTTTCAGACAGTTGTAGATGAAAGGATTAGGAACATACCAACTATAAATAGTGTCAGATGAACAACAGATGATTTTTTTTTTTTTTACAGTGGGTGGCAGGGCAGTACTGCATGTGCCTCTGTGGCAGGGCGCTGTGGCTTTTGCCCGCTGGCTGGCTGCCTCTGCCACAGCTGCGGTAGCAGGGAGGAGTGGGATGTATGCTTGTGTCAAAAAAAGTGACGCTGCGCTTTTGGCACGGCTGAGCTGCCACAGCGTGATCCAGCAGGAGCCTTGAGATTTACCACAAGAGGGAGAAACCTCGAGTTTGCTGTAGGCTGGAATCTTCTCCAATTAAAAAAAAACTCAAAGCAAAAGGAAGTAGGGGAGGAAACAAATAAGAAATGCTCAGTGTATGTTTCACATTAAGAGAAGAAATATGGTGCTCTCACTATTCCCTACTCTCTCTCCTGTGTGTTTTGAGAGTTGCATTGTGAGCCGTCTTGCACAGAGAGCAGGACACACAGAACATGTAATCAGTGCAGCTACGGGCATCCCGCAAGCCACAGGATTCACCTCCCTTTAACACAAAAGCACAAGTCACACCAAGGAAACACAGGCTCAAAGGCTGCACACAAAGCCCAAACATGTGGCAGATTGCTCAGTGCAGGCCAGTCCAGACAGAGACATAGAAACCACAAGTCTGTCACTGCCTCCCACACATGACATGAACTCCACACAGGGTCACTGTTTGACACGACAGCTGCTGCCGAGCCCCAGAGACCAGCCACTGGTTGACCTGCAGCAACAGAAAACAACATGGCCTCGCTGATCGTCAGCTGTGCTCTCTTACATGAAACCGTACGTCACACTGGGACATACATGCACACTGTAACTCACCTTGCAGACATCTAATGAAAAGCTGAAAGGGTAAAGCAAGGAATAATCTGAGCATAAATGCAGAGACTGTGGAAGTTAATAAAGTGGTGTTTGGATTGAAACTAGGAGAGGATGAGTAATGAAGACAGAACGCATACAGGGAAAAAAAAAGGTTTTTGTCAGTGTGTGTGTGATTGGGATCAGGGCCTGTGTTATGTCCTCCTCTCCACGCAAAGGACTTGTCTGGACAAGCTACTCATGACTCGGCCTAGACGGAATCTGCTGCTCTGAATGTTTCTCTCAATGCCTCAACACATCTGCTCTACAAATCTAATCTACAGAACCTAAAGAGACTACTGCTCACCACGCGCTCAGAGCTATACGTTTAAAATGCACGCTGGCGATGTGTCACAGGAAAGGTGTCAAATCTACAGGGAATTATTACCCTCAGTTCCACAGAGCTTCACCTTTGTCATGGTTTTCTGATGTACAGCTTTTGGTTCTCTGTTTGCCATCTCACTAATCATGTCATTTCCAATGTAATCAGCTCATTCTCACCTGTTGTTCCACTCCCCTTCTCCTCACCTGCAGCTCATTAGTTCCCCATACAGTCTACCAGCTCACCTCACCAGCTTACCTCTGCCTGATTGTATTGTGTTTATACCCAGATTTCTTGCAGTATTAGTTCTATAGTCTACCTGATCTGACTTGTTTCATGTTCTGACCCCTGGATTCTATCCTGCTGTTTATTGGATTTGTTTGCCTAATTGGACTGACTCTGGTATGTTTGACCCCTGACTGTTTTGTGACCAAGTAAACTGAGCTCTCCTTTGAACTGATTTCAGCCTCTGTCATGCGTTTGGGTTCTTCTCTGCCTGACAGTACACTTCACAACAACAAAAAAGAGTCCATATAAAGTTAACAACTAGCTGGAGAACACATAGTGAATCATGTAGGAGATGAAGAAGTATGAAGTTTGCTGAGACAAACCAATTAAAGAAGGGATATGTCAGAATGTGGCTAAAAAACGGTTACTACATTCAAATTCAAAATACCGAGGTCTTTTAGGTTTCGTTTTCTGACATAACTGGCAACCCGTGGTTGCTTGGCAGCTGAGACTCTACTGACTGCAATGATTGGTAGAATGCAGTAGGTGGCGCCACATGCCAAAACATGATTTCAAAACATAAACATGATTTGCAGTCTGCAAAATATTTTTTTAATGTAAATATTTTGTCTGTACTGTTGTTGTTGGTGAGTTCAGTTTGTTATATGAACATTATTCCTGAGTCTCTGTGACATATTAGGAGGATTTTATGGCCAGTTGCTTTAGATAAATGAAGGAAATGGACTTTCCCTGCACCTAATCCCCACATGCACTCTGAGCTGCTGCTGCGTCTGTGTAGAGAGCGCAGACGAAAGAGCCAAGAGCAGAGGAAAGAGGGTGGGAATGAGTGAGAGACCATGGGAGACAGCGAGAGGGACAGACGGAGGAATGACAGCAGGCACTTTCCACAGAGTGAGTCATGGAAAGCTCCTCAGCACTGACAGACAGAGCAGCATTTAGGACGACACAGTTTGCCCTGCAGTTTGCCCTGCAGTATCGCCCGTTCGCCGTGACTCATTATTTAACTTTTATTGAATATGAAATGTAAAGAGGAGGGCGGGGGCGGAGGGGGTGATGCCTCTTCGTTCTTCTCTCCCCCTCTCGTCTTCCTGTATCTGTCCACGGTTAAGTATGTCACGCTACAGGAGCTCAGCCTCAGACAGTTAATGCAGGAAGATTAATTTCCTGATGTTAATTCCAGTTGGAACAGAACACACAGAGGAGGGAAAAAAGTAGCTCTCCAGTCCAGTATTAAACTGGGCATATGTTCACTCCACCTTTCTGACTAAGCTCATAAGACTATTTCCAGATTTCTTTAGTTTAGACTGAAACCTGGATGGATTTTGTTGGCAGGGACTTTGCTGCTGTGGTAGATAATCTTTTAAAGCTAAAGAAAACTACTGATCCACCTACATACGTATAAAACAGCAGATTAAATAAACTGCTGAAAGTTTATCTTCTTAAAGAACAAAACATTGTGTCTTGTTTAGTCAGACATTCTCAGATCCAGGCAGCACATGAAGGCAGAGGGCTAACTCCTCCTAGCATTAAATATATCTGGTATGACAACAATTTTCAATCTTTTCTTTATAACCAAACCAAATGAAAATCTTGACTTATGTCTGTGAATGTGCCCGATTGTCTTGCATGGGGTTCAATAGTTTAAAAGTCCCATTCCTGCACAGGATGCACACTAGATGCTAAATGTGATTATGCCCCTCAGACAATCTCTTTTTGTCTGCTGCCTGTCTGTTTTACACGTTATTGCCGTGGTTCCCAGAGTCATGTGTTGCTAGGAAAACCTCCATTTTGACATCAGCAGACCATCACTGCATGTCCCATGATCACACCTCACTGGAGCTGAAGGATGCTTGACTGGATATGGAAAGTACAGTTTATTTTAGATTAATGAATTGACCTTTTATTGACACATGCTCATTCAGTGTGTTTACATGATGTTAGAAGTCCATATAAAACTGGCCTTTTAAATTGCATGCATTAGTAAATTGAAAAATTCAGACTACACACGCAGAAGAGTGGTTCAGGCTGATTTTCAGTCACATACTTTGACACTTTCTAATAGAAGAAGCTGGTACAAAGAAGAAGGTGAAGACAACAGAGAGAAAAACATGGTGAAATCTAGGCCGATCCATTTGTTTGGACTGCATTTTTGCTTTATCAGCTCAAAGTGATAAAGCAAAGCTCAAAATACTTTTAAGTTGGATGGTAGGAAGCCAGCATAACCACGGCTTCTCCCTTTAGGGGTCACCACAGTGGATCAACGGCCGCCATATTGCCCATCTCTTGTGTCCTCTACAACCATAACTCAGCTTGTATTGAAACATACTGAATGAGTCACCTGTTTGCTTCTGCAGGGCAAATGGTGCTTCCATAGTATTTGACTGAGTCATGCTTATTAACGTGGCACTGACATGCAGCACGTACAAACACTCAAAAAAGGCATGGAAGAAGTCAGAGGTGTTTTTTAACTAAATTGCTTCTGTTGTGCCTGTAGTTACTAAGCAACCAAAATGTGGGAGCTGTTGAGATGAATGAAGTCGCTGCAGCTTCACTGAATGAATCATGAAACATATTCAACTTAGAAAACTTTGGAGTTTCACGATGTCTGAGTTTATTTCAGAATAAAACATTTTTTTTACTACATCTTTGTCCTGACAGTTTGCTGCATTAAAGAAACTTGACATATTTTAATTTCAGTGCGATATAGATGACAGAAAAACAGGTGTATTACCTGTCTCTAATGTAAATAAGGTATTTGTATGCACATGTGAACGTATCCATGTTCCTTTAGGCTCGATGGCAGACGTAGCTTGTAGCAGCATACACACTGTGAGGTCATCTAAACCTTTCAGGACTTTTCAGCTAGTTTTGTTGCAAGACTGAGAGAATGATCGCTGTTTAAAAAAAAAAAAAAAAAACAACAACCTGCAATTGTCATCTTTTATCTTGGACAGCCCAAACACTGGGCTGAACTCTCCTGCTGATGAATAGTTCATCTGGTGGCTTACAAGGAGTGTTGTACAACAACAAACTTGGCAGCAAGGAGGAAGAGGTGAACAAAAAAAAAGAAAGAAAAAAAAAACCCCACTGGAAATGAACTACCACATATTGCAAAAGTACATGGAGCTGGCAGGATGTGTGGGTTAGATAAAGTAAGGCAGCACTAACACTTTGACAGGAGGAGAGAAGGCCCCAGAGAACTGAAGTCCCAAACAAAAGGCAGAGAAGAAACAGAGGAGGTCCCTGACCCTCACATGGAGACCCTCTGATGACCCAGCAGAGACAGGAAACAGGAAGTGTCACCCCTGACCTCCTTTTTTGGGGGGGAGGGGGAGGAGAGGGAGAGGTGATTCTGTTACACAGCAACACATGACTGTGCCCAGTGACATCGGCTCAGAGATTCGAGGCGAAGCATCGGCTGCTCGTGACTATGAATTGCTGACAGTTCAACAAAATGAAACAAGATGAAAAGCAAATTCATTTCGGAGAATAAAAAGCACACAGATGAAAACTGTATGTTGTGGTTCCTGGTTAGTGAGCCTGACGTCTGGCTTGTACAGCAGAGTGATAATTGTGCCCAGTGGGGTGGTAGAGGTGTGGGAGCAAAAGGGGGGAAAGAGGTGACCCTGACAGGGGCCTCAGGGTTGATGGTGGAAGGATGGAGGAGGAGAGGACAAGGAGGCAGCGAGAGGTGGAGGTAAGAAGAAATGGGTGGCAGTGGTAGAGGGGATGGTTGGACCTCATTAGCAGGCAGACTAATTGGGAGGAAAAAGGCACTCACATGCTCTGTTTGACCTCCCAGTCAGCAGGGGAGAAAGCCAGGGTGGGAGAGGGGTGTGGGAGAATGTGTGTGAGTCTGGAGATGGGGGTGGTGGTGGTGGTATCTCATAGTCGGATTCCAAAAGTTAAGGAAGCATAACTCCTCAAATCCTAATCTTACCATGAAGTCAGGAAGCTCCGGAAAATGAAAGGATAACATACGTGCGACGCTGCCTATACAATCGCCCCGCAGCTTGTCAGAGGTTTACGCCAAGTGTCACACTTCATTGAAAGAACCCTCACGGCTAATCCCAACTTACAGACGTATCAGCATAACAGGCATCTTTCCTCCTGCACTTCCAGAGCAGTTGAACTCCACACACATAAAAAACCAGGAGGGCAAGAGGACAGAGGCCCTGAGGGCTGTATTAAATAACGCTTCAAGAGCCTTCAGTAAACAACATCAAACAGTGGTCAGTCCCTTTGACTGCAGTGACCATTAGTGTAAGTTTATGAAACAGCAGGCCTCGTCTGTCACCCATGGTGTCTATTAGTCTGATTATAAGCACAACCAGTAGGAAAAGGCCACCACATGCTGAGCTTGCACAACTACAATTATAATAAATATATTTTATCACTGTATCTATTCATGTGTTTGAAGTCTTGTTGTTTTTGTACAGGTATATTCTGAGCAGGAAATGTATCTGTACACGTGTTTTCTAAATATGTGTGTGCAACATTAGCTGCTGCAAGTGTGCACAGTAAAAAGTGCTTGAGTGCGAGAGTTATATATCAGCGAGAGTTATTCGGTGCGAGCGTGCACAAGGTGTCGAGCGTACACCACCCAGGCGTTTGTGGCTCACAGGAAGTGAGACTGCGTGATGGAATTTGTGGTGCTCGGGATCTGGTTTATTTTCCACCTTGGATTCCTGTCCTATACCTGCAGGATTTTCCCAGGTTCTGGCTTCAATTAGGCTGGGAAGCTGGGGAGGAGTGGGAGGGGATCTAGGAGTTTAAAGGAGGAGGAGGAGGGCGGGTGGCTAGAGGAGGGAAGGGGGCGACAGAACTGGAGTCTGTCACACACAACTCAGCACAGCTGGGTGAATGGAGTGGAAGGCAGTGAACAGGGAGAGATAGAGAATGATAGACATGAAAGCTATGCCAATAAAAGAAGGTGCTAAAAAACACTCATGCATTTTGTAGATGTTTGTTATTCTTTCCACACAAGAGCAATTTTACTGGCCTAATATGAAATTACTGTTTTTTTTGCACAAAGAATATTTTTTCTTACTTGTGGTAGTGTAGGTGTACTCCTTCAAAGAGGCTTATACTCCACTTCCACTGGTCAATCTCAGGTTTATGCGGGTTTATCACCAGTGGGAATATGTTTAATCTGCATTATCGGCCTCAGCTCCAGGCAGCATCGGTGGAAACATGAAATACTGTTCCATTTTTGCCAGAAATGTTTAATTTCAGGTCTATATCTTAAGTGTAGCTGTAGCATTAATATTTGCAGCGATTCTTACTTTTTAAAACCTAAACTATCAATTCTGGTTATATTGGTGTTGTTTTTTTCTTTCACAATTCATCACTGGTAATGAGAACGTTGTTAATCCTCTTTTTTGGTGGTTTCATCTATGTTTAAAAATCCCAGGTGTACCCACTAATATTGGTGTGAAAGCGACTATATAGAACCAAGGAGAGGCTGTCAGAATAATCCCAGGAGGTCTGACCCAACAAATGGCAAACTCATCGGACAAATGAGTGGGAAACTCTCTGTAATCAAAGACCAATCACATAATTGGTCTATTTTGCCACTAGCTCAACCATCTCCTGTGAGATTAGCTGTTCAGAGGAGAAACCCAATACTCTGGGAAGTTAAACAGATGTTCAGAAAAACAAACTCATTTCTCTACAACAAGAACACATCATCAAAATAATATGCTCTAATTTAAGAGGCTCACAGTCGCCCCTCTGCACAGGAAACGACAAACAGTGAAGTTCACGTTGAGAAAAGTATCATCGACTCGATGACACAGCGGAGGAGAGCGTGTTGAGATAATCGCCTTCGTCGGCCTCGCCAGGCTGCATAAACAAGGCGCAGCACACAGACAGGACCTCACACGAGAATTTGTGACACAATGTAAGCATGCACATGTTAAAATGTCCATGGCTCCTCGCAGCCCTGCACTGTTTAAAGATTCCAAGTCAACGAGCAATAACCGCAGCAGAGAGCCATTTCTCTTCATCATTTACAGCACACAGCTCACTTTAAACTTGGCCACAGCTCTGTCATGACATCAGCTGCTTTAGGCGTGAGAAAATGCTGTTTTATGAGCACAGGCGACCGGCTTCATGCTTCTTTTTCTTTTTTCTTTTTGGTGTTTAGTTTAGCCACAACACAGAGGCACAAAGGCAAGGGTCTCCCTGCCAGACTGTCTCTGTATCTGCTGATACTCTGATCAACACTGACAACGTGAGAAATGACACATTTCCGCCGCATACTTGCATTTCACAGGACCATCATCTCAGAACACTTAGGAGTGGAGAAATGTAACATCAGGGGGATTAAAGTTGGAAGGAAGCAGATTCTTTGGAGGGGTCCCATGTTCCCCCTCACTGTTGGAGAGTGGAGCAGACCGTATATTTTATGAAACAATCTCACATTCTCTGGGCTGGGACACATTCATACTTTAAAAAGTGGGTCACTTCAAGCTGGAAGAGCTGTTGGTTGCATTCACTGTTCACAAGAGGAGGACAATATTCATTCTATGGGGGAAATGTTTGCAGGAAAAAGAGCTTTACAGGACTTGTAAAGACTAGTGTGCGAGTAGAGCTGAAGGACAATATTCTGCACAAAACGTCTGCCTGGAGCTCTGGACATTCTGTATAACACGCTCACACACAACACACACATCAAGTGACTGAAACACTGGAGTTTATTTATCAGCGTGGCAGTGAGCTGGTGGACTTCCAGGAACGTCTTCATACACCACATGCATATAAACAGGGCAGATGAAAGTAATTATCTGTGAGTTGTGGCCTACTTTCTCATATAAGACGGCTAATTGGTGCATTTGCTGTTAGACCTGCAACATCCAGGGCTGGTGGTCTTTCAACTGGCGAGGAGGCGGAGATCTTGTAAAAGTGCTTTTAACTAAACAACATCACTTTCTCCGGTGCCTTCGGAGGTTGTTGGCAACACATCAGTTCAGAGCAGAGTCAATGGACGTTTAGCAGCGTTATAATGTCAGTTTAAAGCTCTGTCTCTTTGGTCAAATGTGACATTTGACAGCCCATTTACGTTAGTGTTGTCTCCAAGGATTGCCCTCAAACTATACTAACTAACTTACTATAATAATTACCTTAGCACCAGAGGTGGAAAAAGTACTAAAATGTTGTACTCAAGTAAAAGTACCAATACTTTGAGGAAATATTACTCAAGTAGAAGTAAAAGTAGTCATCTGAAAATGTACTCAACTAGAAGTAAAAAGTAGTTCATTTAAAATGTACTTTAAGTAAAAGTTACTTAGTTACTTTGCGTGGGGTGTGAGGGTAGTAGAAATATGACAAGGGGTCAGACACAGATTATTACGTCACTTTTGGCCACGCCCTCTATGTTCACGCGCCAGTGCTGGTGCTAATCACATCATCATTCGTCTGGTTCTGGTGTATATTTTCCCCCTGTAGGTCTTCATTGTGCTGAATTTTTATTTTTACTCAGTAACGGATAGGATTTATAAAGTAACTAAGTACAATACTTCAATAATAGTCAATACGTAAGTAAAATACAAAATCCTGATTTTAAATTGTACTTAAAAAATACAAAATACACAAATTCAAAATACAAAAAAGTATTCAATTCAGTAACTTGAGTAAATGTTGTTAAGTTACTTTCCACCTCTGCTCAGCACCGACCCAACTACTGAATTACAATAACATTTGCTGTCGTGACAGCCAGAACTAATTATTCGTATCAACTTGATTATAAGCTAGTGTTATTTCATATAGAGCTGAAACAATTAATCGATTACTAAATGAATCGTCAACTGTATTGATAATCGATAAATCGGTCTGAAGCTTTTTTCATTATTAAAACAATAATTCTGATTGTTTTAGCTTCTTAAATGTGAATATTTTCTTAATTTCTTTGCTCCACATAACAAAGAAATCATTAAAACTTAATAATTTTTGTTTGTGGACAAAACAAGACATTCGAGAACATCGTCATTTCCAAGTTTGGCAAACACTGATCAAGGTTTTTTTTTTTTTTTTTACATTTTAAAAAATAATCGATGATGAAAATAATCGTTAATTGCAGCTCTAATTTCACACTTGCAACAATCTGCAGCGTCATTTTACACATTTACACATAGTGATGGTGCTTTTTAGATCATTTTAAAAATTCAGACTGAAAAGATTGGGTGGTAAATACTTTACACTATAAAGTAAACAGGGAGTGATTGCTTGTCTTGTTGAGACATGTTTGTGAAAAACATGAAACACAAACACCGTAAATTAAGGCCACAAACGTTTCCTCTGGCAACAAAAATGCAATATTTTAGACTTTGCAAACGGTGAAATTCATTGCACGGCTATTGTGTTATATTGCATCACATTTTAAGGCGTTTCTGTTATTTTGTGCACCTAAATTCAGGAATGATTTGTGGTTAAAAAAAAAAAAGAAAAAAGAAAGAAAATGTGTGTAATCCAATTTCTGCAGAAACAAAAAAAAGGCAGAGCCATGAGTCATAGGCAGTTTAACTGCATGTGAAATATGCAATCAAGCACAGCCAGTTTTTGTCAGATGTTAATCCAGCCCATTGAAGTCGAGATCAGAAGGGAAGTTGGAGGTTGGGCAGAAATGTGCTCCGTTCTGTTGTACGGTCATCAGATATGGGATTAATAGTTCCCGTGAGAAGAGAAAATCTGCATAAATATTAGGCATTTGTGTAAACAGAATTAAATGACCACATGTATGCCACGTCATCACTGTGAACATGTTTCGAAGTCATTGTTTGAACGAGCAACGTCATTTCACCAAAATGCATTTTCCCCTCTAAATCCCATCGAGACGAGCCACATGGTAAACGGTCTGCACTGCAGCCGCCCTGCTCACAATCAATCGGCTGCAAATGTTTGTCCCTGTCAGAGCAGGAAGTTTTGAAAAGCTTATTGCATTAGAGCGAGAGTGTGTACTTGTCCTGTCTTTTTATGATTAAAAGGACGCATTTGGTTCATTATAAGTGAATGTGGTTTTGGCCATCGCAGCCATCGGTGAAAACATTCAACAACACAGCTGGAGAAGAAGTCAGAGGAAAAAAGACAAACACACAGTCAGGGGTTGGAGGAGGGCGGGGGGGACGAAACACCTCGCAATCCTGCTGTTCCTGCTTAGAGCATGACCAGCGTGCATGAGGTAATACAGCCCGGGTAATGAGAAAATTACAGCGCCTCAACCCACAACCCTGTGTTTCTGTTTTCCTTGAGGGTCTCTGGTTGTCAGAGTGGGGGAGGGGGGGAGGAAGGTTCCATAGCTGTTCTTAAGATCTCTTAGGCTGTTTAAACAGGAGAGGAGGTTTGTAATCCACTGAGACAGCAGAAGCTCCTACTCAAAGACCAACACACGCAAACACACTTTTTAGTGTGCGTGTGTGTGTGTGTCTACATGTGTATGTGTGTGTATTACGTTTGGGAGGGGGGAGGTTGTTAAAGGTGGTCGACGGCAACGTGTTGACAGCTACAAGTGCAACCACCAAGAACCAGGAACTACAAGGAGATCTGTGGGCTGATATATCAACCTACCGAGGCTGCCTTTGAACCTCCATGCAAGTGTCTCTGGGCTCAGACAGCCCACCCCGAAAGGTGGTTTCCATGGTGACGGCAGCAGTAAAAAAAAGGGGCTCTTTGGCCTTAAACACAGCTTTGGGGGGGCTTACTGTGGATGGATGGACAAAAATGTTCTTGCCTATCACAGGCAACAACTCCTGTCAGTGTCAGAGAATGTGGCCCCGTCAGGTGGTGAATAAGGCAGCGGCTTCTTTTCTTTGTTTTGTTTTTTAGCAGCAGCAGAGCAGTTGAGACCCAAAATAAAGTCTTCTCAGAAGCTTCCTGTCAACACTCTTTTGCCGTTTTTAAACAGAACAAGGATTTGACATCACCTTGAACATGAGTTCCCAGTGGAGTTTATCTTAAATATGAGAGAGAACAGCAACATTCTCACTTTTCCCCAACGTTTACAAGTGAAGATGTCAGCAGCAGCATCAGCAGCAGCAGCAGCAGCAGCATCTCCACCCTAACCCCATCCACAGGAGCTACACCACAAATGATATACAGAGGAGCGGGCACATAAGAGAATACACACACACAAGCACACGCCATGAGAAACACACTCGCTCTGCTCACCTGGTTAATGTGTTTGAGTTTGTCTATGATCTGGCTGATGATTGGCTCGGGCGGCTTGTTGCTCTTGGACTCAGAGCCTGGGTGTAGTCGCTTCAGCCCGGGCCCAGGAAACCTGTCAGCACAGAAAATAAGAAAAACTGACTCATTTCTTTTGTTGAAGAGTCTTTTAGAAAGAGTGTCACATGCGGAAAAAACGCTTAGATCTAAACATTTTATGAGGGAAAGACACACTGAAGTGACCAATGCTCCTTCACAGCAAGAAAGGCATTTACCACCATCTAGTGTTGACAAAAGGAATGACGGAACGTCTGCTTTTTAGTTTATGGGCCAAACTTGTGAGGCTGGAAAGTTCATTTGAAATGCAACACTGACCAAAGGACGTACTTTTTCCAACAGTGGAGACATTATGTGTATAGTTAAAAAGTTATTACCATTTTTTTACCAACAGCTGAAATTGAAAGATAGCTTAAATAAACATTAAAGAGGCTTCTCTTGTGCACAAAGAAAGTATTGATTATATGTCAACCTTAGTCCAGATAATTTGGAACTACTGTTAATAAAATAATAAAACTTGTGGACATCCAGTCAGCACAAAGAAGCTGCTTTATAATAGGTTTTGCAAATATGAGTTTATCTAGGAGGCGACAACATCCTCAAAGGAGTTAAACTATTATGTTAAGTCTGCCTGGTGATTCATTTCATGCACATTAAACCGGGTAATTAGTGGCTTTTTAATCATATTTGCTGTTAATGAGAGGACATTAGCAGAGATGTGCTTTTGTCCTGCTCTGGCACTGAGGGTATGTTTAGGAACGAGCAGCTTTCAGGCAGGTTCTTACACGACTTTATGAGTATCTTAGGAAACGCGTCTCTGTTGACAGCAGTGTATGTTATCAAGAGGAGGAGCTGGTGAGACACAGAGGCACATTTCTCTTCATTTGTTGTCTCTCATGTCAAGATTTCCCTGCAGGTGCTGCTTGATCTTCTGGCACCGCTGATAATTAACCCCTTCCAGACAAACAAGAGCAGCTAAAGAGGAGGAGAACAGCAGCTCCTTCTTCTGTGCACACGACGCAAACGGAGAGTAGCTATGATTGATGGAATTATCTTCCCCAGACACAGTGATATGAGCAGAAAGCAGTGTAAACATCATCTGCTATAATGCGTAGGCAAAATGAAGGACAAAATGGCCAAGAAAAAACACAGAAAAACAGACCCTTTGAGTGTGTGCGCACCTGAAAAGCATGAGGTCATACTCTGCTCTATTTTTTGACATTGCTGTGAGCACACACACACACGCGCACGCACACACGCATGCACGCACGCACACACACACACACGCACACACTCCTTTCACCTGCCTTCTCCATTCATCACTTTCTCTCTGTCCCCAAAGTCTGACTTTTTATTAAACTCAAATTACATTTCCTGGCTATTTATTCTTCTTATTAGCCATGATCTCACCCCCTCTCCGCTGCTAATTATCACATTAATAATGGAAAGAGATGTACGATCCATTAAGGAGGAGAACAGAGGAAATATGGTAAGAGGAAGGTGGATTTGAGAGAGAGAGAGAGAGAGAGAGAGATTTGAGTGAGGATAAGGAGCTGAGGCAGGGTTAGTGTTTCATGCTACAAATGCAGGATCATTTTCCGGAGAGTACATTTTAGACGTATCACCTCTGAACCCGTCCGACTGCTGATAGTCTGAGTTTGTTATCTGATCGTTTCCCTGTTATTGTTTGCTGATCAGATTGGTTTGCTGCAATGATAACCTAATCTAATCTGACACCAATTACCATGCTATTGGCGGGGGGGGGGGGGGGGGGGGATGACACCTCCAGTCAGGATCAGAAGGAGAGTTATGACATAATGTGGTGTGTAATCAGTGGAGCTGTTGCTCTGTGTCATATCATGATGAGCACAAGACATTCAAATTTAGATAATACTGTGAAACTAATTTGATGGGACTGTTACAAATGATTGGTACAGTTGTATTGGTAGAGACACTTTTTTGCACATAAGTGACAGGACAACAATGTAAATATATGCAGTATATGGAATGCATGCAATACTTCTTCTCCCTTTAGGTGTTGCCACAGTGGATCGCCTGTCTCCATCTCGTCTTCTCCATTGTGTCCCCTTCTGTTTCACCAAATATCCTCATGTCCTCCTTCACAACATCCATTCTCTCTGGTTTTCCTCTTTGCCTCCTGCTCTGCAGCTCCATCTTCAACATCCATTGTACAATACAATCACTTTCCCTCCTCTACACATGATCAAACCATCTCAACCTGGACTCTCTTACTTTATTACTGTCCAACCCGACCTGCCCCCTGGAATATGCTCAGTTCTAATCCTGTCCAACCAACCAAAGATCTCGTCGTTATTGGATATTTGAAAATATTATTGGTAAAAGGAGGAGCCACATATTCCACATAAGGGCCACATTCCAAGCCATAATAATATATACATGTGTAATAATTATGTTTTTATAAGCACAAACAAAATAAAATGAACAAATAAAATTGATGAAGCAACAAAAGAAAACATAACCAAGAAAGATAACTTATGTTTAACTAACATATATTTAAATTATGTTATAAAAATAAGGGTATGGTGAGAGATTCATTGGTAAAACCTTAGACTCATGTAATCTAATGTAAAAGTTGGACAATTTTGGAAATCTTTTAACTTATTGTGACAAATTGTCACAATTGATATCTGAATGTATACATATTTTAAATCGTATTTTTAATGAAATCCCGCATCACTTTTTCATCTGAAGAGGACATTTGTTATTTGTCAGTTTAATACTTTTGTCTTGAATGAAATATCTATTAAATGGACAGGCCTGAAACATTTATCAAAGATGTCCACAGTGTCCACACGATAAATCCCAACGTCACTTGTGATTCCCTGACTTCTTCTTCACTGTTACTGCAAGGTTTAAATGATTGAAAAGGGTCATTGTGAAATGTGTTGGAGAAAGTCGTGGTCTCTGGACGTAACGACGAGCACCTTCAGTGAGTACAGTGGCCCAGATTGCTCAACACACTCTAACACGTAATATGGAGCCATAAAATGAAGCTAACATCATGTATAAAGTTTTATATATACAGTAGCTATACTATATATAAGAAAACATAGTTTGCTGCATTTCTGAAATCTAAAAAGTAGAAAAAGACATTGCCTTTAATTTGAATAAATACTGAAAAATGATTTTGATTTTTTATAGTACATGCTTGAGAAAACCTAACCTGTCATAATTATGTGGATCCAAAGATTGACAGGACTCTTAATGTTTACGTCTTCATGTACAAATGACTTCATTTAACTGCTGGGATTTCATTTCATATACAAGTTTGTCAGGTTCTGGGATGTTTTCAATAGGGCATTTGACGTAGACATGAGACGTGACACATATTTAAGTGGACGAAATATTAAACCATTTTCATTTATCACCAAAAAACAAGTGTTCACTTTGAAAGAGAGAAAGAAAAGAAAGATAAACATGTTTTTTCAAAGCTACAGAGAGAGAAGAACCACATGCAGCTCTAAACAAGGCTAATAACTGCTGTATACTGGAAATGAAGACTGAAATAATGTTAAATAAAGTTTAACCAACTAAAAGACAAGTCTAATTCCTGTTTTTTTTCTCTCTTTTTAACTTTTCTGCTCCATGTTCAGACCCTAAATGAAATGTTCACAGCTGACACAGCACCGGATCATTTATCAGCCTTCACATAACCTCACACTGTCATAACATCCAAAAGAGGATGTAATATTTTGAAATGTCACATCTGTTATCACAGTTATCTATTTTTTTTATTTATTTTTTAATGGAAAAGTGTTGCTCCCCGAGCTTGGCTTCAGGTGGGAAAATAATATATCTGATAAAATGCCCCACATTTAGCTCCGAAGATCACTCCTCGGGTATCAGAGAAATGTAGTAGCCAACCCCTGTGGCACTGATCCCCTCCGAACAGCCAATCTAAATTTATCTGCATCAGACAATGTCTGAATGAATGCCATGTTTGGCTTCAGAGAAGGTTCTATCTGGAGGATAAATGGAAGATGATCCAAAGCAAAACGTAGAGTGAAAATGTACCCAGAGTGAATTTGCAGGCACATGCCCTCACAGATGACATGGAGAATTGCTTGCAGCGAGACATTGTAATCTCCCCATCATTTGCACTCCTTCCGTGGCCTCTCTGCACCTTCCTATCAGAGTGTGGTCCAGCTTGTAATCATTCCCCCAGGACCGCTTTGCTCCTTGCCAACCTGATGTCTCCTGCTCAGATTGAGGCTCTTCCATCTGTGAGAGTGACTTCTTTTTTCCGGGGCAGTTTGAGAAAGCACACAAATTATTCACGGTCCACGGAGACCAGTTTGAAAAACATTAACCTGCAGCACATCTCGTCTGACATGTGTGCCTTGACAATAATTAAACTCTACATACAATTTACAAGGCACGAAAATGGATGATATCTGTGACGATCGAAGCCAAATTGAAATTGGGGCCAGTCGACTGCGTGTGTTGAACACTAGGAAGTTATGATTTGTATGGCCAGAGGACAGGAGGGCAAGTGAAATATTGCGAAAACCAAATGAGGTTCTACAGGGTGCACAGGAGATGTCGGATGAAGGAGGAGAGCTCGATCGAAACTGCAATTAACTAAGCAAGAAGAAGGTGACAGGGAGCCTGACATTAATAACATCCCGCAGAGCCAAAGTCAAGATTTACACTCACTCTCAGAAAGGGAGGGGGGGGTCGGCTTCGTGTGAAGCTGATCAGCTCTGGGCAAACTTACCCTTCAGCTCACCTACACTCTCCTGGATGTGCAGCTGGAGTGTTGGGAAGTGAGGGATTGGAACAGACTAAAGCCGATAGCCGATCATTTAGCAGGTCTGTAAATCTCAGCAGAAACTTCCTGCAGTGTGTGTGTGTGTGTGTGTGTGTGTGTGTGTGTGTGTGTGTGTGTGTGTGTGTGTGTGTGTGTGTGTGTGTGTGTATTTGTCTTACTTGTCTGTCATCTCCTGCCCATTCCAGCAGAGGGAGTGGTTTGCCGGAGCAGGCTCACGGTTGCATAACGCTTCTCCAAGTCCACTGTAGAAGGAGCTGAAGCCCCGCAGGTTAGAAATGAACTCCCTGCAGAAGAACAAGAAAGCAAATGTTCAATAGAGAGTGACGGAGAATAAAACTTTTCAATAAGAGTCATATTTGCCTGCAGGTACAAGTTGTCCTATTGAAAACAAGAGGATAACATAAGACAAAGATGAAAAAGGCAGAGAGAGAGAAAAGAAAGGGGAAAAGTTGGAAGAGTGCAAGTGAGCTGATGAATTCCCCTTAGGAAGGAAGGAGTAAAGGAGCTGGAATGGTCTCCATTTGTAATTGACATTAATCTCTCCATTTTGCTGCCAAGTCCAGAGGCCCGTGAGGCAAGTGCACTGTAACCTGTTACTGCATTAGGGCTGGTGAGTGGAGAAAAAAAAGGAAACAAGTCCACAGTGTCAGGGACTATATAACAATGCCTGTGCTGCTGGAGTACAAGTGCTGCTTCATCAGCTGGACATTTGGCTCTCAGTCTGGATCACAGTCCTAGATTTCCTCACCTGCGGAGGCCGGACAGAGTCTCATCAGAGTCTGAGGATGAAGGCTGAGCACCGCGGGCTGTGGAGGCCACGGGAGGTTGTGGAGGAGGAGATACGACGGAGCGCGAGGACCGCTGAGGAGTGTGCGCGCACATCCCGTTCACCTGAAGACGACAGAGGAGAGAGGAGAAGATCAGACGGCAGCAGTGAATGAGAGAGCTAAAAAAAAACACCTCTTCATCCCACAGCTTCATTCATGGTTCTGTGGCTGTTTATTCAGCCTCTTAATATCAGTGACACAGCAGACAGTGAGAGCCTGTCAACAGCCAAACTGCCGGCCACAGTCAGCTGAGCCCCTCTGCACATTGTCATCTGTTTTTGTTTGTTTATTTTTGGGGAGGGATGAATGCATGGGTGGATTTGCATAACAAACAAGTCATTGTGTCCTCTGCCAGCCGTTTACGCCTTGTTTCTAATCATAACACTCCAAAACTGTGAGTGCGTAAAAAAGGCCTCTCGTTGGCTTCTTCTGTCCCCACATAAACGCCATTGTGTTTCCACGCGGGTGACACAACAATAATAAATAAACCGTCCCCTCTCTGTATCTCAGAGATAATGGACCTGACACATTCTTTTCAGGTGCAATAAAAATGCAAATGGCTGTTAATGTTTAGCTTGTGGTTTAACGATTTGCCGTAGGTTTAATTTCCCTGCGGGATACTGGCCGAGGTTTAATTCTGCCATGTAATGTTAACAGCTAATTGTGCCCAGCTCCTGTTTAAGTGAATAGGCTGGCACCGCTGCTGCTGAATACTGATGGAGCCTGATAGAGCAGCAACATGGACATCTTCATCTGGTGGTTACTGAGGCCAAGTAACACACAAACACACACACACACACACACACACACACACACACACACACACACACACACACACTGAAGAATATTCAGCATCAACAAAAAAATGAATCATTTAATGTCATTATTCATTTGAATATAATGCACCTAAGCCCATTAATATGATGAACCAGCACTCCTACATAATAGCCTCACTGCCAACACACACACACACTTGATTGGTGCTTGTATGCTGACACACAGAAATGCTGATTAGTTGTAAAACAGAATCATCAGGGTTAATCAATACAGCTTTGTCATCCAAGGGTACAGCGATAGCCACAGTGCACACACACACACACACACACACAAAGTCACAGATGGTTTAGTTCTCCCACACCAGACATATACTAATTCACTGATACCCAACATCCCTGGTTAGCCATCTTCACTAATACTCCCCTCCTGCAGGAAACACACACACACACACACACGCACACCCCCCCCCCACACACACACACACGCGCACGCACACACACACACACACACACACACACACACACACACACACACACACACACACACACACACACACACACACACACACACACACACACACACACACACACACACACACACACACACACACACACACACACACACACTTCAGAGCCCATTGTCTTAGCCGCACCACGTTCTCCCTCCACATCTTCCTCCTCCAACTCTCTCGTTCTTCTGTGCCTCGAGCGCGAACTCCTCTGCTCCCACAGGCCATGATTAATGTGATTGGAGCTGGGTTCCCTTTTTTCCCCCCTAGAAGCTGTAGGGGAGTTGGGGCACAAGGGACTAACTGATTCCCCACCACTGCCACCACTAACCAACCCCAAACCCCCACCTTCGCACGTTGATTGTTCCATGGATTATTAGTGGGGTATTAATATCACCCAGGGCTGGACTAACACAACCAACAGGAGAGAGTGCAGATAAAGCCATGGCTCAGCATGGAAGTATCTGTACACATTTATCTGCACTGAGCAGCCTGTCTCACTGAGAGAGAACTGTGCTGACGGCCTGTAATCCGACACACACTCTTACACAAACGTCTTGGCTTACACGAGCGCGCACTTGCACACCTGCATCTCAAGGCTCCGTGTGATGATCTGCTTGTGCAAACAGAGTGGAAAGATAAATTCCAAACAAATCTATATTGATGCGCATGGATCCTGGCGCTCTAAACGTATAATCGGCTTACACATTCATCTTGATGACAATGAGTTATTAATAAACAAACATTTCCAGGAGGAAAGATGATACTATCAGTGTGGCAAAGGTGGCAGGGGGCCATACACAGCTAGAACAACATACTGGAGACTATATGGAGAGTAATGTGTGTTTCAGGCCAGGGAGAGACTGAGTCAGCACCTATAGCCTTCCTCCACTTTACTCCCTGCACTGTTGTCACCAGCATGTAGGAGCTTTTTGGTGAAACACTACTGTTTTTTCCCCAGCTTTTAATAAACCAGAAAATCCCACAACATGATGTAACTTGTTTGACAATGTCTTGATTTGACTTTGAGACCTGAACCTGAAATGTAATTTGATTATTAAACAAGGCTTTATGTTGTTATTTATTGAAACGCTCTTTACGTGTGGATAAGCGGTCATAAATCCAGTGTAGAACAGAACACACTGCCTGAAGCTGAGTGAAGTTGGTAGCACTGTGAGAACAGCTTCACTGACACGGACTAGTGTCTGAATCACTAGTGAAGTTTGTGTGTTTATCACAGTATTCAAAGAGCTAGAAACACTTTCCTCTGACAACTTTATTTATTGATGACTATCGGCACAAGAGTTCAAAAGTGTGAAACAACTATTGTTTAGGTCAACTGCTCCAAACCCTTTTTGCCTCATGAACCACTACCCACACACTTTGTTCGTGGTCTGGTGAGTTTGTTTATATTTGTATTCACTCACTCATCTTCTATCGCTTTATCCTCCACAGTTTGCAGGGGTTGCTAGTGCCAAAGGAGCAAAAGGCAGGGTACGGCCTGGCAGAGGCGCAGTTTGTGAACAGGCAAGGCAGGCAACTGCTTGGGGCCCCGAGCCGATAGGGGGCCCCCCGACACTCGGGGGGCTGGTCACTAAAATGTGCAGTGACCAGCCGCCTCCCAGTCCCCCTTAAACAACAATGGGCGATTTGCAATGACATCTCAGTAGGAAACCTCCCTAAAGGGGCCCCACCTCACATTAACCTGTGTGAAGTTATCGTTCTGCAAGTTGGAAAATGAAGAGGATTATTTACAGTGTAACGCATATTATTTATTATTACTTATTTTACTCAGTTTATATATGGTTTTTTTTTCAGTTATTTACAGTATTTTATTGTTCTATATATTGATATTGTTTTATAATGTGGGTTCTTTACAGTGTAATGTATTTTTTTTTTACTAAGTTTATCATTTTTTAAAAGCTATTTACAGTATATTATTGTTCTTTACATTTATATTTTCACATACTTTCTAATTACAAGAATGTTCCATGTTATTTCTTTCATATTGAAAAAAAATATATATTTTGAACTCATACATTTTTCGTTGGTGTCAGATTATTTGTAACAGTGGTGATGAATGGGCCCCCTGGGAATTTTTGCTTAGGGCCCTACAGACTCTAGAATCGCCTCTGCACCCTGGACAGGTTGCCATGTCCATGACAAGGACACTTCAACAGCATTTCACTCTCACACTCACACCTACTAATCTAACTATTATTGAAATAGCACAAATTATTTGTATTTTAGTCCAACGTGATAAAAAAAAAAAACAGAAATATCAGACCTACAACATGCAGGTGACATGAGAAAAAAATAATTTCATACTCATTCACAGTTCTTGACACATTCAGAGCTGTAAAAATCTATCAAAGACATGAGACGTGAGAGACGCTAATGAAACAAAGACAATTAGTGAGTGTGAATTATTATAAAGTGAGATAGGAAACAAGAAAGCTAATGTGATAGATTTACTAAGAAGGTGCAACAAGAAATAAATGTTCTTTAACAGAAGAAATTGCTCTTTATTACAAATGACTGTATGCAAAACAAGATTTGTGACCAAATGATCAAATGGACCTGGTATTGTATTTTTTTTTCTTGCCGTTCAATGTTTTTAAGCAGAAAGACTAAACTAATGTTTTTGGTTCAGTTATAATTGGATCAACAAAAATATCGCCTTACTTTTTTATCATTTACAATGTCAAACAAACTTATTATATGCTGTGAGGGTATTTAAACACATGAGACCTATGAAATAATAAATAAGATGATATGTTACAGCACTTAGAGTGGAAACATGGTTTATTATTATTATTTTCTTCTCAAGTGTGTTCTCAAACCTCAAGTGGCTTTTATATCTGATCTCTGTGTCCACACCAGCTTTAAAGTGTATTTTGAATGGATTCATATGTAAGAAAAAGCAGCACAGATTTAATTAGAGCTTGTTTTCTGAGTAAAACAAAAATTTGGATATTTTGATTTGAGTTATTTTTGGGAACAAAGAAGAAGAAAAAAGAGTTTCTGACAATGTCAAAGGGTCACAGAGGGAAACTATATTATCCTCATAATTAAGTATGCAGCTGTGTTGTGAGTGTATCTTCTCTAACTCGGTCAGATCCATCATATTTCTGTCTCAACCTACTTCTCATCTTCATGTTCAGCCTAGGGGTCGAAGGGTGATGGATGTCTACTCCACTCTCTCCTGTCCCCTTCACCTTGGGCTCGCTCTTCACACTCTCCATTCCACTTTTCATTTTCTTCCCCCCTGCTTTGTCGCCATTCCCCCCCCCCCTCTCTCTCTTTCTCCTCGGTAACCGATAAAAATAGAGCTTCATAAATCATGCATATTCTTCTTACAGCCGGCAGAGCGAGAAGAATAAGAAACAAATGGGGGGATGAAAGTGAGAGAAGAATGTTGGGGATGAGGAGTAGAGACGAAGGTGGATGACCCAGCAGTGGGGTGGGACGTTGACAGGGGAATAGATTGGAGCTGCGGGGCTCTCGGCTGCCCTCTTCATCTCTCTGAACACTGGGAAATTTGCGCTGGAGTTGTGTGGATGGGAGGAAATGGATGTTAACTTGCCGGGGAGGAGGTTGGCAGACAATGAATGGTCATCGCGGCGGGCAGAGTAACATTTTTCAAGTCTGCAGAGAGAAGATGTCTCCCTCACACCTGCAGGACATTTTCACTCAGAGTGGATCTGTCTATCACCCTCAGCAGCAGGAGTCTGCACTTTCACCAGAGCGGAGGTTAAGTAAGAGAAGCTGCGACTATATGTAACAACAAGACAGCAGTACATCCAAAACATTGATGTATCACTAAAGCCTCTGTCTTATTAAAATTTGTGATACCCAGGATTTTTTTTTTTAAGTGAGATGAAGCCTCTAAAACACCATTCCTTTTGCAGGTGTTTTTTCTGCTATTCCCACAGGTAAAACACCTGTTCCAACACAGAATTAAACTATTTCTTTGGCCACTGGGAATGGAGGAATAAAATATGTCACGCATTTGTCGCTGAAAATTCATATATATATATATATATGTGGCCAAAAACGGTGACTACATTCAAATTCAAAATACAGAGGTCTTTTAGGTTTGGTTTTCTGATGTAACTGGCAACCCGTGGTTGCTCGGCAGCTGAGACTCTAATGATTGCAATGATTGGTAGACGGCGGTATATGGCGCCACATGCCAAAACATGATTTCAAAACATTTTGTTATATGAACATTATTCCTGAGTCTCTGTGACATATTAAGAGGATTTTATGGCCAGTTGCTTTAGATTTATTACATAATGCACCTTTAACATTCACACTTACCTATTGGAATCATACAGCAAACTGATTTATTGTACAGACAAGTGGACTCATCATTATTAGTTTGTTACCTTTCATGAAGAGCCTCACCTGGCTTTTTAAGCCCACAAAGATGATCACATAGCTCTGGAGTAGACTTAAAGAGGAGTATTTGTGGTGTCATTGACAAAGCAACACAATAAAGAAGTTACATGTAAGTGCAGGTTTAAGTGTGAGACACTGAGACTTGCTACTTCATGATCTCACTATCTGTTTCTCTTACTGCTTTAATGATTAAAGGTTGAGGTGTGAATACAAAACCAGAATGTTTAAATAAGAGACAGTTAGAAAAACAGTCTAGCAGTTAGGAGTGGTCTGATTGCATTGTCTGCCGACAGCGTCTACGGATGTACAGTAGTAGACCCACAGTACCTCGCCTTGCAGAGAAAAGGCGTTTAATTGACCGTAGGTGTGAATGTGTGTTACTCCAGTGGTAAACCATGGAGAGGTTGCCTGTCCATCTCAGGGCCAACACACAGAGACGAACAACCACTCACTCTCACATTCACACCTATTGTCAATTTACACGTTTTTGGACTGTGACAGGAAACCGGAGAAGCCAAAGAAAACCCACTCACACACACGGGGGGAGAGAGAACATGTAAACTCCACAAAGAAAGGCTCCCCTGTCTTTTTGCTTTAAGGCAGCAGTGCCAGCCACGACATGGCCATGTACATTTATGCGTAAAATTAAATAAAAGTGTGAAAAAAAAAGAGATCAGGCTCCAGAGTGATTGATAACCCACACGCCTCGACTATTATAGATTTGTTTGTGTGTCAATGCACGGAGACGAATGTCGTGCTGTGAGCTGTCAGTCTGTGGTGGGAGAAGCCACAGGAGGAATGGTCTGATCCACAGAGAGAATGTGTCAGTTATCAACCATCAGTGTCTTCTCTCAGAGGGTTTCCACACACTGTTAGCTTGAGCTGTAGCTTGACTTCATCGTATAAATCAGGGTTTCTCACTCCTGGTCCTGGGGAGCCACTGTCCTCCATGTTTTAGATGTTTCCCTGCTCAAACACACCTGATTCAAATGGTCAGCTCGTCGGTAAACTCTGCTGTAGCCTGATAGCGACCCATTAAATGGGCAGGAAAAACACCTTTAGCTTTATTAAATGAGGTGTGTCCGACTCTGCTACAGTGTGTTAGGTCGCGATATTTCCCCTTTCACATTGTTAGTACTAGGCATTTTCCTGGGTGACCTAACAGCTTTAGCTGTTGAGTGGTTGATCATGTGTCAAGCTCCTTTCCTTGTCTTTCTACCGTCGTCCATTAACTTCAAAATGTTTAATTATATAAACTGGAAGAGCAAAAAATTGGTCTCTCCATCAGTCCAAAAAGCAGTCTGGTATAAAGTAGCTAAAAGAGATACTTGAGTAAAAGTACAAATATCTTACCAGAAAATGACTTTGGTAGAAGTTGAAGTCACTTTTTTTTACATTTTAGAAGTAAAAGTCTTAAAAAAGAGGAGTTAGGATTGTGCCATGGTAGCTCGGTGGTAGGGGGAGTTGTCTTTCAACTGGAAAGTTGTGAGATAAATTCCTTGTCTATATGTGTCCTTGAGCAAGACACTTAACCCCATGTTGTAGCGTGTGAATGGATGTGAAAGATGTGTAAAGCAGCTCATCAAGACTAGAAAAGCTCTACAAATGCAGATCATAATACCAACTCTTCTTCTTCTGATTTTATTTGGTAGTAACGAGTAACAAAGATAGTTAGAGGAAATGAATAAATTAATAAAAGTAAAAGTAGCTAGAAATATAACAAAGTACAGATATGTGAATTTTGTACTTAAGTACAGTAACAAAGTATTTGTATTTTGACAAAACACACTAGATTTCACATTGATGGTTTTCTCTCTAATGTCTTCTTCTTCTGTCCTGGCTTCTTCTATTATTTCCTCATCAAAGCCTGAGGGCAGGAAGTGTGGAACATGTGCAGCATGTTCTGTATCTACAGCTGCAATTTGACTCCCAACCACTGAGTAATTGAGAAATTCAATTTAGTACAATTTAATTTGGCTTTTAAAAGTGCAGTTTCATTTGAAATAACTAATGCAATAACTCAATTACACGTTGTGTGTCACGACTTGTCTCCAAGACCGTGATAATGACGGCTTTGAAGTAAATATTCATTAAAATAAAGAAAGCAATCAACAAAGAAGCGTAATGGCAGATGGAGTGTGTCAGCCCCTATCAGCAGTGATGTAAATGTGGATGAATGAGTGAACAGAGTGAGATGTGAAGTGTTGTATGTGTAAACAGAACAAAACTAAACTCGGGGGAGAATAGTGGCTATTAACAAATCTGGAGAAGTATTAAAAGTAAGCAAGGTGCCATTACTGATGTGGCATCTCATCGCACTTTGAATGATGCTCTCTTACCAGTTTTCTACTTGCCTTTGTGTTGAACAGGGTTTAGTCTAAATGTTGAATTAATGAAGAAACTACCCCCTTTGCAGCTGCTCCAACAGAAGAGATAAAACATCTAATAACATGATAATGCCATATGATCATAAAACAGCAATTCCTTTTTGGGGCCAATTCCAATTCCTATCTTAACCCTCAATCTTTACCCTCAAGCTCAACCCTTAATCTTAACTGTCCCTCAAAACCAAGTGTTGAGGGTTATTTTGTCACTTAGAAATGGGACACCCCTTAAATGCAGATACGTCTTCAGACTGTGGGGGGCAGAATAACGCGAAAGCTGCGTCCAGTCTGTCAACTCCAAAAAAGAAGAAGAAGAACACATTTACATCACGATGATTTATTACGTTTGTCAGTCAAGTTATTAGGTTGTCAGTTAGTTATAAGATTTTGGAAGTTTGCTTTTCTTCTAATGCCTAAATTAATGAGTAATCAGACAGCGTGCATTTCAGACACCATTGTTTAATTGTATGTTTCTTTGTAAACACAGAACTACACATAGAACTATGTGGTTTCAAAGAGACTCAGGTCTATCAAGTGTCAACCAGGTCGTCTTAGTCGCAATTAGTCGCACAACTGTTTTTCTGACAGTTAAGGCAAAGGATTGCAACTTTGAGCCATTGTCAGTAAATTGTGACACCCATGTAACTTTTGTTTTATCAGTGGTTCCATTGCTCAGCTTCTTAAAATGAAACCTTCTGCCCAACAATCCCTCACCTTTCTCCATCTTCAGCTACGATCTCTATCTGTCCTGTATCTGACTGACTGTTTCACGTGGATCATTCCTGGCTTTCATGTCAGAGGTCAGCACACACCAGAAGTAAACAAACTTGCATTAACTGCTTTAAATGATTTTATCACATTAATCTCAACTGTATTAATCAAAACGATTAAAGCATTAACTTTGACAGCCCTATATTTTGTCAATCAAGACCTTGACCTTTGAAGAATCACTTCCCATCAACCTATAAATAGCTTATTAACCCTTTAAGGTACGGACCAAGAAAAAAGCAAAGGAAAAATGATTTCTTTGCATTTTTGATTCACTTATGATAACAATAATGAAACTTAAAAAAAAGTCATATTAAGAATTTTACACACATATGCCTCTCTCTTTCTCATTAGGACCAGGTTTTGGTCGCTATGAGGCCTACTGGGCCTGACAAGGTCAGTGTTTATGCCAGAGTCCAAACACTCGAAAACCAAAACACACACACCTGCGTGAGTCAATCCAACTTAAACACTACATTTCAGCACAATCATATTTTAATACTTTAATAACATTAAAGTGAACTTGTCTCACTCCATTGATTCAGCTAAAAGTGCTCACTCACCAAGTTTTATTACAGTGTACAGACAATTTATGGTTAATTGGCTTAATGAAACACTGTAGTGGTCCTTTAATGCACAAGTGTCAGAGCTGCACTGTTTATGTGAGGTGAGGTGATCGGGGCGCTGTTTAATTTCAGTTCATCTTCCATTCATGACTCTGCAGTGAGATGATATTAGCCTTGAGGGAGACAATGAGTCTGTCCCCTCAATGACACAGCAGAGGAGACACTGTCTCACACACACACACACACACACACACACACACACACACACACACACACACACACACACACACACACACACACACACACACACACACACACACACACACACACACAGTGCACCTGTAATCCCATTCACTGGAAACAGACACAGAGCCATAAACAGACTGAAGTCACCTGTGGTGGGAGGAAGTGCAGTCTTAAATAAACCTACACAGTCTTTATTTGATTTTGGATAAGGCTCTCAGAGAGGCAGAGAGAGAGAGAAAGAGAGACAGTTTCCCCCCAAGTCAGCAAAACATGAACATAAGCACACCCTCGCACTGCAGAGTAAGTGAGGTCAACCTGTGTGTTAATAAATGATGTGTTCTGAGTGGAAATGTGGTCACTGTGGGGATTGGGGGTGTAAGAGTGAAAAGTTCAGCAGATAGACAGGAGCAAAAGCTCCATCCATCCATCTCTGTAACTCTGAAAGAGAAAGGCCTTTATATTTCATGAGCAATTCCGTCTGACTTCCCATGTGGGATATGAACAAACTCCACTGTTTTATTACAGTAGAAACCACACATAACGGGTCAGCGGTGTTGAGGAGTGTGTGGCAAAACAGATGTACGTGTTTCAGCCTGTATCAGCCTGACTGTGCAAAGAAAGAAAGAAAGAATAACACATGCTTGTGTGGTAGGGAAATTATTTAAGGAAAGGTCAGAGGTCAGGGATTTTGGCAGGCAGGAATGCAGGGGATGCGGAATTTTGGATGATTGTTAAGGTTTTGGTCTTTCTACATGGAGTTTCCATGTTCTCCCTGTGTGTGTGGTTTTTCTCCAGGTTCAGTTAAGGTGCACTTTTGGTTTGTGGAGTAATATGTGGTTGGTCAGCTGTAGCTGCTTGTGGGTAAATTCTTATTATGAGGTAATGTCTTCTTTGGTGGAGTGAATCACATAATTCTGCAACAGAAATGTATTTTCCCAAACCCAGAGTTCACACTACACCTGTTTGAAAAGGTCTCTCCAGTCTCAGCTCATTCTCATTACAGAGATCCATGCTCTGACTTTTGCTCTAGTATTTTTCTCAAACTAAGCTAACAACTACAGAGGAGAGAATCAGATCACATGATATACAGGACACTACCGTTCAAAAGTTTATACAATTTCTTTGTGTTTTCCATTAAAACTCACACGTTTATTAATCAAAAGCGTTGCAAAATGAATAGAAAATCAAGGTCAAGACACTGACAAGATTAGAAATAATGATTTGTATTCAAATAATAATTTTGTCCTTCAAACTTTGCTTTTGTTAAAGAACCAGCAAAACTGTTTTCAGCTGTGCTAACATCATTGCACAAGGGTTTTCAAGGGTTTTCTAATCATCCAATAGCCTTCTAATGCGATTAGCAAACACAATGTACCATTAGAACACTGGAAATGGGCCTCTATACACCTATGTACATATTCCATTAAAAACCAGACTGATTCTGATTCTGATTAATGTAATGTTATACAGTGGAGGAAATCAGTATTTGATCCCTCGCTGATTTTGTAAGATCATCCACAAACAAAGAAATGAATGGTCTTTAATTTTAATGGTGGGTTTATTTTAACAGGAGAGAGACAGAATATCAAAAAGAAAATCACATAAAACAAAAGATTTTAATTATTTTGCAATTCATTGAGTTGAATTTGACCCCCTATCAAAACATTACTTAGTACTTTGTGGTGAAACCCTTGTTGGCAAGTACAGAGGTCAGACGTTTCTTTTAGTTCATCACCAGGTTTGTACTCCACTCCTCTTTGCAGATCTCTCCATTATGGGCAAGATCAAATAACTTTCTAAGGACATCAGGGACAAGATTTTAGGCCTGCACAAGGCCGGAATGGGCTATAAGACCATTGGCAAGAAGCTGGGTGAGAAGGAGACAACTGTTGGTGCTATATTGGAATATGGAAGAAACATAAAATGACTGTCAATCTCCGTCGGCTCCATGCAATATTTCACCTTGTGGGGTATCAATGATCGTGAGAAAGGTGAGGGATCAGCCCAGAAATACACGGGAGGAGCTTCTTAATGATCTCAAGGCAGCTGGGACCACAGTCACAAAGAAAACCATTGGTAACACACTACGGCGTAATGGATTAAAATCCAGCAGGGCCTGTAAGGTCCCCCTGCTCAACAAGGCACATGTACAGGCCCGTTTGAAGTTTGCCATTGAACACCTGAATGATTGGGAGAAGGTGATGTGGTCAGATGAGACCAAAATTGAGCTTTTTGGAATCAATTCAACTCGCCGTGTTTGGAGGAAGAGGAATTCAGATTATGATCCCAGGAACACCATCCCCACTGTCAAGCATGGAGGTGGAAGCATTGGGCTTTGGGGTTGTCTCTCTGCTAAGGGGACAGGTCAACTTCACCACATCGAGGGAAAGATGGACGGGGCCTTGTACCATGAAATCCTGGGTGACCACCACTTTCTCTCAGCCAGGAAACCTAAAATGGACAGGTCTTCCAGCACAACGATGACCCAAAACATACAGCCAAGGCAATGAAGGAGTGGCTCAAGATCATGGAGCGGCCTCGCCAATCTCCAGACCTAAGTCCTATCGAAAATCTGTGAAGGGAGCTGAAGCTTTGAGTTGCCAAGCGACAGCCTCGAAACCTTAAAGATTGTGGTCCAAAATTAAAAGTAATGAAAAAAAGTAATGTTTTGATAGGGAGTCAAATACTTATTTCACACAATGAATTGCAAAATAATTAAAAATATTTAGTTTTATGTGATTTTCTGGATTTTCTTTTTGATAATCTGTCTCTCCCTGTGTAAGCGGACCTAGACCGGAAGTTCCAATTAACGCTGTTTTTTAGTGTGTATCTGCGTCATTACCTTGCGTCATCGTCCTGCTCGGGGCAGTAGTCTGGGCACATCCGGTTGCGTACATTGAACCACAGAAGAAGAATGGAGGTGTTTCACGAGCAACAGTGTCTTCTGACTCCGGGTCAAAGTCATAAAAGGGACTGTGGCGAGGAGTCGTGATGAAACTATTTTTAAACATTGTTAAAACAATGTTTTGATAATGAGTAGCAGTGCATCCACCGCTCCAGAGGGGGGAGCTGCGCTAATAAGAGCGGGAGTGCTGAATATGGCCAATCACAAGACAGTTCAGAAAGGCTCTAGGATGGCTGGCCAATCACAACACACTCTGTCTTCTGGGGGTGAGATTTATGTCTGAAATATTGAGGCTCAGCACAGCGTCAGAAAAGATAGATTCTTATCGGCTCGTTTACAGCAACTAGGAGGTTTTTGACCATAAAAACAAGTTAATGTATGTAAGTAGACCTCCATAACTCACATATATGTGCAACAGGACCACTATATATGAGCTTTAAAATAAACCTACCATTAAAATTATAGACCGTTCATTTCTTTGTTAGTGGATGATCTTACAAAAGGATCAAATACTTATTTCCTCCACTGTATTCATTGAAAAAAAAGTGATTTTCCTTCAAAAATAAGGACATTTCAAAGTGACCCCAAACTTTTGAACGGTAGTGTATGTTTTTACCTGTGTTAGTGTGGATGCAGATTTCCTCTAATGGACATGATGAAAACAGGGCTCTTGATGTATGGATGTAGCCTGTGTGTTGGTCTGCAGACTCACCAGGGCGTTGAGGCGGGTACGTGCGTTCACGGCATGCTTCAGAGCCAGTCTGATCATTGATGGCACTCTTAGAACAACGGCCTCCATGTCCTGCTCTCCTCTCATGGAACCAGCCAGCTTCCCCAGTCCATCTACGTAGCTCCTCCAGTGAGGCTGGACCTCGGCCGCTCCTCCCAGACAACCGTGCATCACTGCCTGACAGAAGCCTTTGCAGGCTGGTGGGCCCAGCATGCTTTGGCAGTACGGGCAGTACCACAGCCTCAGCAGCCCCCGGCTGCAGTCACGGCTGGGCCGCAGGTGGTCAGTTGTGTTGACAACCTCAATGCCCAGGTTCAGCGCCTGCAGGAAGACTCGCGTGGCCAGCAGGGAGCGAGACAGACGGGTCATCATGAGTTTGGGATAAGGGCCAAATGCTACCGAGTCCTTCCAGGCTCCTCTCACACACTCCTCAGACGCAGAGGACACACTGCCTCCCAGGAGACGGCGGTACGTGAGGGGGAAGAGGCGACCGAAGAGCACTGCCACCATGTGGTCCACTGAGGAGTCTGAGCCAAGGATGTAGAGCGCCATGTCCAGGAAGAACTGCCCAACGGAGCTCTGGGCTGCACTGCCAAGACCTGGGAACTCTGACTTCAGCATGGACAGAGTGGAGTTACGGCCATGACGCAGCACCAGGTCAAAAGCCTCTGCAGGAAAGAAACAAAGACGAAAAGTCAGGTTAAGTCCAAAGAAAGGCAAACTTTAGAATGCTGTTGTGTTCAGTAAGTGACAATACGTCTCAGTTATCACACAAACTGCACCAAGCTGTCAGAAATAGGAAGCAATTTAGCTCCAAAACATGAAACACTCAAATAGATAAATTTTCCCCAAACACACAACTCTTCCCTAATGGTGTCAGTGCCTGAGAAACATCCCACGCTTTCTCTTTCCCTTTGCATGGTTTTTAATCAATCTGTTGTTTTCTGACACACACACAAGAAAAAACACAGAGAACAGACATCCGCAATATTGCAATAAGGAGTGATGATTTGAAATATGATGAAAACAAAGCTTCTCCCACAGATGAAAAGCAAGATTTGGGGTTTTACCTTTCAATACAACAAAAGAGCAGACAAGAAAAGAGCTCAGGAAAGAGAATATATTAGTCCATCATGTGGGAGAGGCTGAGCCATTAGGATGGCTTGTTTTCAAGAAACAAAAGGCACAAGAGGAAGTGGTGCGTGGCCGTTGTGAGGAGGGAAAATAATCAGTGGCATTTCAAGGCACAAATTGAAGTCTTATCACCAAGGTAGCACTAGAAGCGAAAGCTCCATCATCAACCCGATAGCAAAATAAGTGAGGACACAACAACATGGGGATTTAAAGCTCCATTACTGAACTTAGCAGGGAGCATCAGAGAGAGTCGGTGAAATGAAGCTGTGGACAGAAGAGCAGCTAAGGATGCTGAAATCCTATTTATACCACAGCGAGTCTTCCACATCACTTTGTTGAGTGTGATGCCCCAGCTGTTTCATGAGGTCGGAGGGGGGGGGGGAGCAGGGGGACATTAGAGGAAGTGATTGGTTCGTGTGTTACAGCAGCATTCACCATTTTATCTCTGTTATTTCATTTTTTTTTCTTGCATGGATGGTTTAATTTGTTTTTCTTCATGTTTCGTTTAGGTCAAATGAAGCTTGTCAGCCCTCACAAGGATTTGGGTCCTTGGACGACACTGAAATACAACGTGATATAGCTCCGTCTCCTTTGTGTGGGGAGATATGATGAGGTTTTATTGAGTGTGATTTCTACATGATAAAATAAGGAGCAGAACATCACATCACAAACAAAAAGTTGCAGACCTTTGTGCACACAATGACAGACTGTATGTACCTGAACCAGACAATGCTAATGGTTGTGTGATTGGCATTAACCCAGACTGAAAACACCTTTGCTCCTTGAAAGCCATCCAAGAATATTATTTATTTATTATTTATTTTCTCTCAGTGTTCGACTGAATGTTTAAGGACTTTTGTCTCAGCAACAGTGAGATTGTTAATGAACACTTTTAGTTGTTACTTTGATCTAAAGCAGGCAATATGGCCAAAAATGGCATGTCATCATGATGAAACATACATTTATTATTGTAAAATTCATTATAGATAGAACATTTATATAACCTTTTTTATATTGTTATTTAAAGGGACACTATGTAGTATTTATGGGTTTATATGACCCAAAATCCACTTTTTTATACATATTATGTGCTCTTACATTGTCTAGTCGTTGTATAATATTCTTTGTTTCATTTTCGTAGTGTTTCAAAAAGTCATGTAAAATAACATGGTCGCGGGCCGCTACTGCATTGCCACGACGCCATGTTTCTACCGGAGCCTGTAAGGACAAACGCGAGAGAACAAATCAAGCGTCACTTTACTTGTAGCGGAAGTCCCGCCTCCTCTCTCTCCTCTTCCTCTGCTACGGCCGCGGTAGCTCGCCCTCTCCCTCACCTCACGAACCTCATCTGCTGACACGGAGAAAGACGACGAGGACGACATTTGACCGGCTGAGGATACCGCATCGCTCAGGGAAGGGAGGGGGTGAGCAGAGGAGCAGTTCTTTGTTGTAAATTTCAGCCTCTCCTCTAGATGGCACTATAAACTACTTACTTCACCTTTAAGAAAATGATACCACAGTATATATTATTATTGGACTATCACCCAGCCCTACACTGATCTGTTACTGTAGATCATGTTCTTTTATTCATTCAATGAAGCCTTTCTAATCTAATCTAATCTAATCTAAATCACACATTACTTCATCGTATCTGTATGACCTAATGTACTGACTCCATGGCATCATGGTGACATCACTGTCAGGATCAGACGCCTATTTTCAATCGATATTTGCTGTGGGTCACACCTGTAAGGACGCTGAGACACCATGAATCAATAGAATTTTGAACTGCTTATGGTGACATTACCTCATCACTTTATCAATATCAATTTACTGACTTAACAATGATGAAACAAAGCATCATCCCTGAACTGAATGTCCAACACTAACCTTCTCAGCCACCAGTTCCTGAGATATTCCATTCTGTCTAATTAAAGACCAGGTTTTGGTCTCCGTGAGGACTACTGGTCCTGACAAGGTCAGTGATTATGCCAGAAAGGTAACAAATACAAGCACACACACCAGTAGCTCATGATAGCTGATGTATAAAGAAAAACTGTGTCGGCCCGACTTAAACTCTCCATTTCAGCACATCAAAGAATCATATTTTAATACTTTAATCATTAACGGGAACATCTCACCGGGAGGTTGTCTCTATGGGATTTATGTCTCTATGAGAGGAGGAGGAGGAGGAGGAGGAGAAGGAGGAGGAGTTGAATTTTAACATCACCTGCATTGGTCCTCGCCTACAGCAGGGTTTCCTCCTCTCCTGTAGCAACATCGTATCTTAAAGTAAATCTCTCTAAGTGTTTGTGCTACTTTGTCCTTCAAATTCACTTAAATACATTTTTAAAAAAAACCTTTAATAAGCTGAATGAATAGGCTGTTTTAATCTTAACTTATTACTACTTCGTTTTGATACATTATGAGTTTTTTTATTTGTTTGCACTTAAGCAAACTGACAACACTGAAATGTTGCCATATTAACCATTAGTGAGTTCTGTTCTATAATGAACCAAGGAAAATACTGGACATTAATGATGTTGAAGGAAATACTCAAACATATATGTCTGTTCAATTAATCAGCAGATAAATGGATCATATCACTACATGTGGGTCCATATTTGACTTATTTGAGTGCTTTTTGCTTTTTCCCTCATAATGCTGCCTTCACAGAGCACTTCTCGTAATTTCTTGATGTCTAAAACGAAAGCTCAGAATAATAAGTGTGTGCACAAAGAGCACAGTGAGCGTTTCATTCATCTACCTCGCCCTGTAATGTGATTTATGTCCGAAAGAGGCTGAAAGGAGAATGCAGGCATTTCACAATAATGTCAATACATGACTCTGGGAGCTGCGATCTAAGGGGAAGTCACATCCTCAAGAGTCAAACATGTTCGAATGGTGGAAATATTGGGATCATGTCGTTTAACGTGGTTTATGACAACAATCCAGCTTCAGGGTTAAGAAAGAGAGATGACAATATTGTATATTGTATCATAACGTACCTTAAATCTCAAATCAGGTTTAAGTTACATCTTATATCAAATAGTTTTGTCAAAGACCATGCCATTTACAAAATATAAAATAAATACTGCAATTATTTTCCTTGTCTTGAAGAAATCAAATACATTTCTAAATCAAATCTGTGATAATGATGAGGAGTTTTGCTGCACTCTTATACAAACTAGAACTCAGTTTCCTTCAGGCTGTATGTCTTGATTTAAATGTATATTTTTAAGCAAAATATTTTTAGTTTGCATATTCACTGTGAGAATCTTTACTGTGTTAACCACATATGCTACCACAAAGGATACAGTTCAGCAGAATTTACATAGTGCAGGGTTGAGCAGGCCATTAATCCCCACACTACTTCAGTGGGTAATCTCTGGCACACAGTGAGTGTATAAATATACGAAACAGAGAGGAAAACAGCTTGCTTGCATGGAGAAAGAGTTCCTGAGTGAATAAAGGTTAAGGCAAAAAAAAACATTTGAGGGTGTTTGGGTGAGTCAGAGAGAGCGAGGATGCTGGGGGAGCAGCGAACATCTGTTTAGATCTTCGGGCTGCGGCCGCCCTACTGTGTCAGCGGAGCCCTTCCCTGTGTGATCAATGAGCAGACAGATGTGCAGATTGCCAGTCGAGACAGGGAGACAGAGAGAGCGAGGAGAGGAGACACGCCCTCACAAAGACGCACAGAACATTTCTGGTTAGATACAAGCCCAGGCTTCTTCTTCTATTTGGGTATTGACTGGAATTTGAAGGCAGTGAGAAAATACTCATCCCTCTGCCTTTTTTGTTTGTTTCTATGGAAGGCTCTTACGTCAAACCCCTGTAATTCAACTAGTACCTGTAGTATCTCTTACACCACAAAGAGGAGAGGCACTTTGTAATGGTAAAGATAAAGACAAGAGGGCTCTTCATGAATGCGATTCAATGGCTCTAAGTACCAGGGTCATGATAAGAACCAATGTGAGTCCATTTCCTGTGCATGCTGCTCGCTCCCTTTCATCAGTGAAAGCCTGAGCGGGATCAGGTATCCTCTAATGGAGGGAAGAGGCGCTGCATGTCAGGGACCTGTGACATTCTGGATACGACTGCAGCAGGTCAAGAGCACACATTACCAGAGCAGCAGCAGCCCACAGAAACATACTGGGTCATGGTAAAATTAGCTGTAGCATTTATTTTGTCAGTGTCACAGATGGAGGCAGAGGACAGACTGCTGGAAAAGTAGACTTCCTCTGAGACTAAAGGATTTTCACAGACAGGTCAGTGGTACACGGCACACGGAAATGTCTCTGCATCTCCTCATTTACCTCCGTCCACCTGCTTTACAGCCAGATAATGTTCACTCCAAGGATTCTGAGCATCTCAGCTTCCTTGGGCACTCGAATATAGAAATCAGATACATTTAAGGTCCAGTGTGTAACATTTAGGTAGAAACCAAATATACTACCCACTAAGTATGTTTGCATAAGTGCATAATTGATTTAATTTCTTAGCCTTAGAATAATCCTGTACTTTAGGTCAGGGCCTTGTTTTATGAAGGCTGCCATAACATGCATTTAATATTTTAAAGTGGAGGTTTAAGAAGAATTATATACTTTATTTATATAGTATGCAAAGGCAAACACTGAAGCAAAAAAGATTCTCCATAAAACGTGTCTTCCCCTCATTTATGCAGCAGTCCGCGTGAACCCTACACGAACAGAACACGACCACACCTCCAGTTTGAGTCCATGCTGGCTGTGCACGCATCCACACCCTTGTTTTGGTGAAATCCGACCACAAAGAAGATGAGAGAAAGAGAGACGATAACCATGGTAAATTGCTTGAGATTATTTGAGGAGGTTCGATGGTACACACTCATTTAGAATCAGTGCTCAAAGAAAACAAGGACCTACAAACTGACATCTCTGCTACTGAAAAGGAATGTGAGCTCGACTGCATGCGTGGAACACTAGACTGACACGGACCCTGGAGTATAATAGGAACTGCGTTCTTGTACGTGATAAGTATGACCCAATTCTTTCAGTTTGGACCTTTAAATGAACCCCAGTCTTTATTATTATTATTATTCATTACATTTCTAGAGCGGTTTTTCGAGACACCCAAAGCGCCTTTACATATTACCCATTATTAATTAACACATTCTCACTGGTGGTGGTAAGCTACGTGTAGCCACAGCTACACAAACCGTGGGCCCAGTCTTATATCATCATATACATTTTTTCGTCTGCATATCAAGTCATTAATCAAACACACCAATTACACAATGATCACTGGCTGCAGATTTCAGGTTAAATAAAAGAAATCTAATAAATCTGTGAGACAGCGAGGTCACTTATTTCTGACGCCTTTAAACTCTGTGAGACTTCAGCCCCGACATCAAACAGGCTTTTTCATGTAATCTATGAGCAGCTTGTCAAATGGACATATTTGATGTTCATGAGGCCATCACACTGGGTGTTACATAAGACAACTCTGCGGCTCACAACACACCGAACTGATGGACTGACCGCTGACTGTGGCTGAACGTGTCCCGCAAAGGCAGACATGCACACTCATCAATCACAAGCCTGCACCCATTATCCCCAGGAGAGGCAAACATCAATAAATTAAGCAGCCAATGAGACTAATCCATTTGGCTGATGGAGTGTCACCTCTAGCCGCCACAGAGACAGATGGAGCTGCTGCCACCTGGTCCTTGTGACAAAACTGTAACTGTCCAGGACACAGAGAGGGGGACTAGCAGGGCGGCTGCAGTAAAAAAGAGTCACTTTTAAACTTGTTGATCCAGCAAATGTGGACTTTATGTCGCAGAGGTCTAATCATGCAAGAAGAAGCTGAGTTTTACATTTTTGAGTACAATATGCAGATGTTCAGAAGCAGGCACACATTACTCCCAGCAGCCTCTGCGTTTAAATGTTCAGTTATAATTTCACGAGCCCTGTGTCTAATAAAAATAAACTCTGTTGTTTTTTTCCTGACACATTTCAATCAGCCCTCTCTAAACAACCTGTCCCAGGTAACCTGAGATTTGCTCCACCTGACCGGCTGCTCTTTCGGGACCAGTGGTGTGCGTTTGAGTGTGGATGCCTGGGGATTATGGGACGGCAGTAGCGGCAAAGGGCAGGGTGGGGTTGGCTGTTTCCAGGAATAAAACAGACAGGATGCTGGTAAGGCCCACTTAGCATCACCAGCAGACCATGAGGGCCAATGGACAGCAGGGCGGAAATGAGTCATGTATTAGGTTACTCCATCTGTTAGAGAGCACTCACACACACATGCACACACACACACACACACACACACATATGCAGACACACAAACAAACACAATGCAGTCACACAGCGCACAGCAGTAGCCAGGTGGTGATAGTGTAGGTGAACATTTGGCAAACCTTAGTGGGAGGGCAAGGTGTATGGACTATAGACACACACACACACACACACACACACACACACACACACACACACACACACACACACACACACACACACAATGAAAATGCATTACCTGTTAATCACGTACCATTAACATTTTCTCAGTCTCACACAGGAAGTCACAGTGACTTTGATTCATTCAGACAATATCACACTTCTGTTCTGAAGCTTTAATGATCATTTGGTTAATATTCTAATTTCCACTCGTTGTAGGACTGAACTGAACAAACAACAGAACAAGACACATGAGCAGTTCAATTATTTGACAGATTGTAATCAGGATGCCAGATGATCTTAACATCTTCAGTTGACACTGAAAATTCGCAAAAACGCAGCATGTCTTATTATAAGTCGTCTTCTTCTGGCTGCTCCCAATTTGGGGTTGCCACAGCAGGTTTTTTTTCTATCTGCATTGTGATTTGGAAATTTGGTGACAATCACTAATAGAGCTGAAACAAGGAATTGATTATTAATCGTTTATTAATAAATTAATCATCAACTACTTTGATAATCTATTAAACGGTTTGAAGCTTTTTTCATTATTAAAACAAGATTTCTGCTTTCAAGTTTTAGCTTCTTAAATGTGAATATTGTCTTCGTTTCTTGGCTCCACATAACAAAGAAATCATTAAAACTGAAAAAACAAGACATTCGAGAAGAAACACTGATGAACTTAAAAAAAAAAAATAAAAAAAAATTCTGATATTTTATGGACCAAACTATAAATCGATTAATCCATTAACAAATCGACAGATTAATCGATTATGAAAATGTTCGTTAGTTGCAGCTCTAATCACTAATTGCTGCAAGTAAAAGGTCAAAATTGAACATCAAAAAAACAATTAACCAACTGTGCCACACGGTGAAGTAACTGTGTATTGCAGATCCCCACTATTGTTCCAAAACTAGAAGAACACATCAATGTTCCACATATTCTCCCCAGGCGACTCTTCCATTTTGGCTTGAATATGTCACTTTGGATATCTATATATTGCAAAACCCATGACCTCATTAAATAGACCCAGGTATAATGAGCCAGAGCAAATTTAACTCCTGTCTCCTTGTTTCCTCATTTAAAAAAAAAAAACAGGAAGTCCGTGCATAATACTGTGGTTCTAGCTGATACAGAATATGCCAGACTGTTTCCTCTGCCTCCATATTTCTGTCCTTCAACGCCAACTCCATTGATCTCTGGAGCTGAGGTCCTTGCCGAGGTCAAAGTGAAGTCATGCTCTATCTCCAGCAGGCAAACTGGCACTGTCTGAGGGCACGGTGTAGCAAAAAGAGGACACACTGAGTTGGGAAGGACACAAGGGCAAAAGAGACCTGGAAAAAAAAAACACGGCAGAGAGCTGGAGGGGTGGAAGAGGAGGAGAATGAGGAGGAGGAGGGGGTTTGTGAATAGTGCCAGAACGTGTGGAGAGAAACATTCAGCAAGGCAGTCTTTGAAGCTCCATTCAAAGGCAGCTGGAGTCATGCAATGCCAGAACTGTGAGACACATCGCACACCTCTCGCCAAAACTCAGCCACGGGTGAGAGATGAGCTGACACTCCAATCAAACGCTCGCCTGGCAGACCGAAGTCCACATACAGTAGATGCATCTGCGCGCTCTGAGGAATCCTACCACTCCGAGAAGTGATACTTGAGTGAAATGCTTTTCCAATAATGGATTACTTTCCGGCACACAGACCGAGACATAGAGACAGGACACACAAACACAGACCAATACACACACACACACACACGCGTGCACACAAGCGGAGCTCTTGTTGCTCTCCGGGGTTGTGATTTGAGGATGAGGATAAAAAGCCTGCAGCCCATCCAGAGATGAGAGAGGTCATGATGAACACAGCTAGTACACTGTAGTCCTCTCTAAATCAAGAATCCTAGCTCTGTTAATTCAATATGCATATTTAAGTAGGTCCTGTGGTTTAACATGAATCCTCCCACTCATTCACCCTTAGTCTGTCTTTAATTCTCACACTGTAACCATGCTGAAAGCCTCACAGCACATCACAACCATGCATCGGCTCGGTTTCACATCGCCACTTTCAAACACAAACAAATGGTATCGGAGAAATATTTGCACTGCAAATGCTAAAATGGCAAAAAGACGAGTCTCTTCACTTTTTTTGCAGTCAGCCTTGGGAAACACAGGAAAGATAAAAGTGCAATGGACTGAACTACGGTGAACTTACTACAGAAAAGCAGCGAGGGGGAAAGGGGAGTGTTTTTTTTCAAATTACTTGAAACAGATGGGTGCACAGTGTGAGATGAAGAGCGACACAAGGAGTGTGAAGAGAGAGAGAGAGTGAAACACAGGAGGGATAGTTGGAGAAGCCTTAACTGTGACTGTGAGGCTCCAGAGTTGCAACAAGGCAAAGGAGTGTGAGTGGATTCAAAGTCGTGATTTCTGTGTGTCTGACCTGGGTCAGATCACTCTGCTGCTCTACACACTGATTTTAGTCACTCACTACGTTTACATGCACAGATTAATCAAGCTAAGGCCTTTGTCTGACTAAGACAGACAATCGGACAATTTGCCAAGTCCGAGTATACATGCGGAAGAGGTTTATTGGCCATGTACGTCTGACCCCGCCTCTATAGATATAATTCGGTGTCAAAGACCAGGGTGGACATTTTGGTGCATGCGCCGAAGCCACGTTCGACTCCAGTCTGACTGAGCCTATTCATTCTAAGAGTAATCAGACTATGATGTTAGTCCAATTATGAGCAGCTCGATTTGACTAACTTGCTTACATGACATTAAGAAAACCAAATTATTGTCTTAGGCTGACTAAAGTCGTACTCACACCAGCACTTCTAATTCAAATTCTAGTTTGTTTGCTTGGAAAGTCCTGTTCGTTTGGGGAGGTGTGCAATTCAACTGTGATCCTCACTAAAGAAGTGATCTCTGGTCCGCAGAAAACACAGGTCTCGGTCTACAACGAAGCACACAGTACTTGTACGGACTACAGTGCAGGGCATTGTGGGTAAACACAACCAAAACATAGGCGCATGTAGAGCGATTGCCGGGAGAAATAGCTGAGCTCATTGTTGCAGCATTTATGTCGTATGTTCACATAAAACAATAGGATTTGATGAAGCTCCATGTTTTCTCTGATGTGGCGGAAACAGAAGTTGTCCTGCATTAACCAACTGATGAGCGAGTTTTCTTGTTCATTTTTTTTTCATTTATTGTCTACTCCTTCAGTAATTCTTGATGCAGCACTGCCTCAGGCGAGAAGGGGAATACGTTATTCAAAAAAATTGGTTCACTAAAGTGCAGTGTCAAAGCAAACTCGGACCTGTTTCATTTTATGCCACAGAAGGTCTGGACTTCCCAGTACCTTGCTGTGTAAATCATGTGTTACCACCTGGACAACCATAAGACTCCTTCTTCATGTTTGTCTCAACAGAGTGGAGCATACATAAATTACACTTGTTCCAGAATGCAGCAGCAGATACCGTCACTTCAACAGAAAAGAGGAAACACATTATCCTGTTAGAGTTCTTTCATTGTCTCCCAGGACATTTTAAAGTGACGCAATGTAATATTTCAACCTTCAAATACTTTCTCCAACATATTTTGATGGTGCATCAAATCTGTCAAAGCCGGAGCAAGTCTGCATCACCTGCATTGGCTCTATGTAACTTCTGTTTTGTGGTCCATGCCACAGAAAGTACTGCAACATTCTACTTTATGGCATACGTCACAGGACTGACGATGAAGTTGAGCTGGTCTTCAACATGACAATGGAATACAAAGGGCCAATTCCAATTCCTATCTTAACCCTTATCTTAACTGGCCCAAGTGTTGAGGGTTATTTTGTCACTTAGAAATGGGACACCCCTTAAATGCAGATACGTCTTCAGACTGTAGGGGGTAGAATAACGCAAAAGCTGCGTCCAGTCTGTCAACTCCAAAAAAGAAGAAGAAAAACACATTTACGTCACGATTATTTATTACGATCCGTTTTTCAGTCAAGTTATTAGGTTGTCAGTTAGTTATAAGATGATACTCATACAAATACCACAACCACGGACATATTCAGCTGACAGTTACCACACACCACGGCTTATTGAAAAGTAAACGATAGCAAACGATCGCTTGTCCGCACCGGCCGGCTATTGACAAAAGATCGTAAAATAAAAATAAATGTTACGCAACAATGACGTCAGTAATCTATAATATGGGTCTAAACTAAGACCATACAATGGTTTTCATAATTTTTATATCTCTATTAACAAAGAAAATACTTAATTTGTAGCGTACTCGTTTCGCTTTGTTCTGTCAAAACACGCAATGCATTCTGGGTAGCCCTTGCTTCCAAGGGTGGTCTTGGAAAATCTCAATATTGAGGGTGATACAGCCCTTAAACTTGGTCCTCAACTTAATTTCTCTGAGAATCGGGACAGCACTTGCACGAGAGGGAGCGCGCATTTTTGAGATTGAGGGTTAAGATTGAGGGTTAAGCAAGGAATTGGAATTCACCCAAAGTTATAGCAATGTCTCTTATAGTTGACAACATCCTCTGACTCTTCTACACTTGCAGTTGGGGAGCGTGGCAAATAAGTGACAAAGTTGTTGTGGCCCGAGAAGAACCAGTGAAGGAAAAGTGCATCATCATTTACATAAACATAGTCTCAGTTTTTGCTCGTTCATACCAAAAACACAACCCATGGGTTTTCAAACAAAAACATAGCCGGCAGTGTTTTTTCAGTTACAGTGTGAGACTGCTTGAGGATGACTTCCGTGTGTGTGTGTGTGTGTGTGTGTGTGTGTGTGTGTGTGTGTGTGTGTGTGTGTGTGTGTGTGTGTGTGTGTGTGTGTGTGTGTGTGCAATTGTGTTTGTAATTGACTGCCTGAGCCCCTGAGGTTTGAAGGGCATCAATGTCAGTTTCATTACAGAGCAGCAGAGAACAGACCGAGGGCCTCAGTGTTTACTGTATCTCCTCCTTGTGACAAATGCAATTCAAAACACTGAAATGGTGTTTGTTGTGTTTGATGCACCAGATCATTAACTTAAATAAAGGATGGCCTCTGGAAAAAAAAAACTAATGTGCAAACACTTATTGATGTGGAGCTGTGGCGTTTTTTGTTTTTTTTAACAAGCAGCAGCAGATAAAACATATAGGGGAAAAAGAAAAGTAAGGTTTGGTTCAGCAGACAGAAAGTAACTTGACAGTTCAAGTAGAGAAAACATTACAAACCCGGTGGTCAGACACAGGCTGCAAACTGCAGCTCACAGGATATTGTATAGTTGCAACCAAGGAGGGAGGAATCAGGACTAAACGTCATGGTCAGGAGGACAAAGAGGTCAGGCTGAGGTGAAAAAAGATCAGCAGGAAACAACGTAACTAGCCAGAGGCTAATACAAAAACAAGGAGGCAGGAATTGCCTCATGCTGTCTTTCTTTTTTTTTTAGTCGACCAAGTGAGGAAGTGGCAGAGTTTTCAGAGTGAAGATGCAGCACAGAGAGAATCTGGAGTTCGTGAGAGGAAAGGAAGCAGCTGTCTGAAGAAAATAGTGGAAACAGCAACAAGTCGAACAGGGAGTGCAAATCACAAGCTCCCAAAGCCAGATTCCCCAAGATGATAGAGAATGTATCAATGAAGGGCTGTTAACCGATGGATCCCTCAACAAGCTGCCGGCTACTAAAGATGCCAGGAAGAAACAAAGAGGGGAAATGATTTAAGGTTTTACAAGGTTCATTTAAAATGCATTCAAGAACAAATCACACCATCCATTTGTCCATCCATTATCTATGCTGCTTATCCTTTGAGGGTTGAGGGAGAAGCTGAAGGCCATTGCACTCTGAAAATGTCAGCAGCCAATCACATACCACCTGACATACACACGCAAACAAGAGTTCATGAACTCATTCTCACCTATTGTCAATTTAGAATTTCAAGTTATACTAAACCCAATCATCATGTCAGAGAGAACCTGAGAACCTGCACACACACACACACACACACACACACACACACACACACACACACACACACACACACACACACACACACACACACACACACACACACACACACACACACACACACACACACACACACACACAGGGAGAACATACAAACTGCACACACACACAAGTTAATTCTTCATCGTTCAAACACGTACCAGGAGACCTGCACAATACTGCATTGTCTTCTTTCATAATCAATCATACACAGCCATATTCAGCCTGACAGTGTCAAATGTCACTACACAAATAAAGGTGCAGAGTTTCACTGATCTGAAAATAAAAAACAGAACTTAACATGTTGAACAAGATTAAATGGTGTTACTCAAAAGCATTTGGAGGTAATACTGTTTCCCTAATCAATTTCTGCATTAAAATAATTAAAAACAAAGATTAATGTGACATATTTTGAGTTGTGTACAAACATTTGCACTCTTTAAATGCACAGAGATCTGTATTTCAGTTTGCTTGCTTTTTAATGATGTCATCCACTTTAATGTCTGCGATAAATTACGGGGCAAACCCCCTCTGAAACATCAGAGTGAGGAACTCGTATTTCCCCATGAGCCCGTGCTGCTTCCAAATACCATCAAACGTTAGTTATTGTCTTCAGTGAGAGACGCGGAGCAGCAGAAATGACATACGATGCATTTAAATGACACAGAAAGTGATAAGTGTGTTTGGCTTTGCGTGTGATGATGACCAACAAGCAGAAAACTGAGAATACGACGACATCTGCTGACAGATCTATGTCAAACCAGATCATTCTTCCATGTTCCAGTGCTGGGAATAAAGCCTGACCTTACAAATGTTCTTTTCATGTTGTGTGTGATGTGTTTGCCATTTGAGATTCTTACACAACACTGGTCAGATGGAAGGGTGAAGGTCACCATCAATGATACACTTCATAAACAGCCAGTTTTTTTTCAGTTTAACACTATATTTTATTGGACAGGCTTGTCAACAATTAGTCAAAATACATTACTCTTACTCAACGTTGTCATTTTTTACTAAATTTTGACATAAATCAGCAGGTAAACACAGATGTTACTGATCACATTTTCTAAACACACCAATAATTGGTCTGTTTATTACTATTTATTACATAATGCACCTTTAAACACAATTATTGTGTTTAAAGGTGCATTATGTAATAAATCTAAAGCAACTGGTCATAAAATCCTCCTTATATGTCACAGAGACTCAGGAATAATGTTCATATAACAAACTGAACTCACCAACAACAACAGTACAGCCAAAATATTTGCATTAAAAAAAATATTTTGCAGACTGCAAATCATGTTTATTTTTTGAAATCATGTTTTGGCATGTGGCGCCACCTACTGCTGTTTACCAATCATTGCAGTCAGTAGAGTCTCAGCTGCCGAGCAACCACGGGTAGCCAGTTACGTCAGAAAACGACCTAAACCTGAAAGACCTCGGTATTTTGAATTTGAATGTAGTAACCGTTTTTGGCCACATTCTTACATATGGCACCTTTAACCGCTGTTTTCTGTCAAAATGGCTGCTAGGAATACGGTCACTAAAACTAGCTTATTTCCTTATGACGTCATGCTGCTGTGTGTGCTCTCCAAGTATGCAAATGTCTGCCAAACTGATAACACATTAGCACTTTATGAATTAATGTATCTATTTTATTGCTGTTCACCACAACTTGCAATCAGACAGTTGCCAGAGTAGTGGGAAGCAGTGAATATAACATTTTATCAGGTCAGATTTACTACCCCCACATTAAATCAGGTGTTTACTTACAGTGCCGTGCAGTCATGCGAGTTTGAAAATGTGATTGCAACTGTGACGTGGGATTAATTATTCAGACTCAGTGACCAGCTCAATGAATCCCACAGTCAGTCACAGTTTGTCGTTATCATCCAAAAACTTGGCTCCGGTTGCAAGTGGCATGTTGTTGGACATGGTACAACATAGTATTTACTTTCCAGGACTGTTTTTACTGTGGCAGAGTAAAATATTGATATGGCACCATACCCAGCAAATGAGTTTCACAACGCCCCGGTGACTCAACCTACAAGCACAGCAGATGTCCTGGGATTTGGGGATTATATCAGTTTGTGAAACAAAAGAGAGAGACGCTCTCTTGGCTGAAGAACAGAAGGAGGAATTTAAAACGGAAGGACCGTCGACAAAATAAATCCTGCAGTGCCCAAGAGCCCTTTTAATCTTGAGGTAAATATTTCCTCAGGCAGTTGTTGGCAAATTATAGTGAACCAGTACTTCCAATTAACTGTCTAACATACGAGTATACATGTAGTATAAATGTATTTTACTGCTGCAATTTACAGCAACACTGGATTATCTGAAAACTGTCATTACGGTGCATTGAATAATCTCATTTTGATATTCAGCATGAAGGAATTCACTTCCTCAACACAACAAAGGGGGAAATGTTTTAGTACAACTCAGGGCATCAGAGAGGAACGGGATTATAAAACAAAAGCAGGTAATACATGCAGACAGCTTATCCTGTCTCAGACACCTGGCTGAGCCATTAGTCAGTCCCACAAAAATAAAAATAACACGGCAAATGATGTAATAATGATGAAGCCACTGAGAGGCAAAGTATTTGGTGATGCAGGTCGTGAAATGCAGTGTCACTCCTGCTCTCCATCAGCAGTGATAAACTGAAGAAGCCATATATCCAGCAGAGTAATAAATGCAGCGGAGAATAATCTGTGCTTATTCTCCATTGTTGAGGTAAGTCAAGCAGAACAGCACAGAAATAAGTGGCTGAGATGTTTAGGAATTAGGACGCCTGCACATAGACCGTGGCAATCTGATGATCACAAAAACATTAGGGCTGAACGATTTTGAATAAATATCTAATTGTGATTATTTTTTAATGCTAAATTTTACATCATTTAATATAATCTCATTTTCCTTTGAATAACATATTTGAAACCATTACCGTGTGGTATTTGTGCAGAAACAAAGATGGTTTCTTTAGTCTGTAGAATATGATGTGTATAGGTCAGCACAATCTAAAATGGTCATTTGACACATCTTTAGCATGGCTACATGAAACTGCTGTGACTGCGTTGTTTTATATGTGATGTAAACACACAAACTAGTGACCAGTAAAGCAGTTATTTACAGTGTAACTGAATCATTAGAATCAGCTCATTCAAAAAGATTAATTCAGTTCTGAAAGGGTTGTGATTCGACTCTCAATCGGCGTCTTTCAGCAGTGACGTCACTAAATAGATTCCTCTGTTAAATATTGAGATTTTATTGAGATGTTGAAGATTAACGCACGTTTTCAGGGTTTTTAAGTCTTTTTTAACTGATCTACAGTTCGGCATTGTTCAGTTTGATTCCTGTGTCTGACGTTGTGCTCGTGACTCTTCTAGTGACGACACTCTCTGACCAATCAGTGGCCAACAGTCTGTTGACGTCACATTTTAATATCAGCTCAGCTCACTTTGAACTACACCAGATCAGGGATAAAAATAAAAAAACACCAGGTACTATCTCTAATCGAAAAGCAAAAAAAAAAAAACGATTAGAGTCAAGCTGTGCTGAGTCGAGTCGTTCTGGAATTGTGTTTAGTGGAAAACTGCCATTTGGCTTTAGGAAATATTACTGTATTGAAATTTTGATAAAATTTCTATTCATTCAGCCCCAATAAACATGAATACAAACTACTGAGGTTTCGCCAAGTAAACACCAACCTCACACGTTCATCAATCCTACTACCAGGACACACTGCTCATGCATGTGAATGCACTTGTCTAACCAGCAGTTACCACAGAACTGATGCCATAAACATGTTTGACATTTTAAATGTTTTCACTGAGCCTTTGGGTTCATTAATTAACATAATTGCATCTTTTTTTAACCAGCCACAAACTGGAATTGTGAAAAAATATTTTCGGGCACAGCGTCTTCCCACAGTCTTGACAACACCACGGCAATTTCTGGCAACCAGTGCAGGTTCAGTGCAGAGGCAAAGGGCAGATGAATACACTTTGTTAACAACATGAATAAATAAGTCTCACGACTCTGATCATGGACGTACATGAAGCTGCATGTTAATGTGGTGAGTCCACACAGGAGGCATTTTTTTCAGGCATCAGGCTGCAAATGTGATGCAGCAGATGTGCTGTCAGTTTGATCAATCCACCTGTCTGTGCACACCATATATCTGCATGTGTTTTATTTGCCTTATCGTGGGTAACCTCAAATCTTGACTTGACTCTTAACTCATTCGCTGTCATTGACGTCTATAGACCTTAATTAGCTTCCGAACGTCCACTGACCGTGAGGTCTCCGAAAAGGACGAAGTGAAGCGGTGAGAGACGCATTTCTCGCGTTTTCTCAGTTTTTTGGTGAAATGAGCCTATATTTTAATGCCGATTACTAAAGAATGGAAAAAGGTAGAAACAAACTTTTTTTCCCAGATGAAAGAAGAAAGTCTATTCTTTTGGTAGTTTCACTGTTTACATAGTCATAGCTCAATATCTGTGGGTCTTGAAAGATTAGTGCCAACGACCGGCAGTATGGGACTCTCTGCTCCTCTGCAAATTAGTTAAAAAACAAAGTATTTTATCCTTAACGACAAACTTATGACAACCTTAAAAACACATACACACGTCATGACACATTTGACACACATGAACATTTGGGTTGTAAAGAAATAAAAAACAAGGCAATCAGAGATGGCAGACTTCACCCCATTCACCTCCGTCGGCCTCTGTTGGTCATAATTGGCAAGTGCAAGTGCAGAAGCACAAACAGAGACACAGAGACACTAAAACAATACTTCCTACCACTCCATGGGGTGAACTGATAAATGGAAATAATATCTCTTTCCGACTTTAT